>NW_024883138.1:0-132674 GCF_019059575.1 Amphibalanus amphitrite | reverse complement strand
GAGAGAGAGAGAGGAGAGAGAGAGAGAGAGAGAGAGAGAGAGACAGAGAGAGAGAGAGACTGAAGGGAAGGGATAAGGACGGGAGGAGAGAAAATAGACAGAAAGAGAAAACCAGGAAGGGTAAAATGAGAAAGAGGGTAATGGGTAAATCAGTGAGAGGGAGCGAGAGAGAAAATATTTACCAGAGTTCTTCACCAGATATCTTCAAAGTTCAAATTTTGTCGATTTCAACGATTTTAAACACCCGACAGCTAACTCTGGAACCAATAGAGCTACAGCTACAGCGAGCTTTCGAATTTTTTTTCTGAGGTAAGGTCACTTGACGTTACCTGGTGACCTGACCTTGAATGACTGGGATCTGAAATTTTCATAACATGTGCGAAAAAGATGCCGAAACGGGTATATCTATAACAGCGGCGCTACGCGTCGCCGTTTTTGAGATATTCGCGAAAAACCTAGGGGGGCGTATAAACGCTCCCCCCCCAGCACGGCGCCGATCAAACGGCCCCTGAGACCTCAGGATGGTGCCCTTGAGACCTCGGGATGGTGCCCCTGAGACCTTGGGATGGTGCCCTGAGACTTCGGGATGGTGCCCTCTCACACCCGGGGAGAGTGCTCCTTCAGACCTCGGATTTCGGAAAAGTGCCCCTGGAAATTTGGAATGGTGCTCCCGGAGACCTCGGGATGGTGCCCCCAGACCTCGCAATGGTGCCGCCGGAGACCTCGGGATGGTGCCCTGGACCCTCGAGATGGTGCCCTCACCGACCTCGGGATGGTGCCCGCGGAGAACTCGGGATAGTACCCCCTGAGAACTCGAGATGGTGCCCCCGCGGACCTCGGGATGGAAATAGATGGACAATATTAAACTTGAAAAACCGAGGCGAGGGACAAAAATGGGCCTCCGGGAGGCTCCGAAAACGGTACCCTATTCCCATAGACCTGGATGGTGCCCCCTTAGGAGGCCTCTGGGTTAAAACTCCCGTCGGTGACCTCCGTGATGAATTAAAAAAAACAACTCCGTGATGGTGCCCCCCGCGAGGCCCAAGGGGGGGGGCATGGCCCCATGCCCCCCTCTGGATCCGCCACTGAAATGATCTGACCCAAGATCTGACCTAAAATCGACCAAAAGCCTTCCTTCATTGTCCGAAAACCGCTGACAGTTGATAGCTCAATGACACTAGAGCCGTGCATCAGGAGGCGTGAAAACACTCTCCTCATCTCGATCTATTACGAGAGGACCATGTCATGGCGTGAGAAAGGTGTTCTCAAAATAGATGACACTGTATGAATGAGTAAATAATTCGCGCCCCGTTGGGCTATTGGCGGACCCTACCACCTGATGGGGTGGTGCAGCCGTTTCGTCCTCCACCTGAGATCTCGAAAAGTTACCGGCCGATTTTGAAAATTCGCAGAACGTTTGATAGCCCCACCAGGGAACTACCTTGTTACCAGGTTTCGTTGACCTAGGTGCAACCCATGACGTCACAAGTCAGGTCAAAGGTTGCATTTTTTCACCGATTTAGTCTGAGGAATGCGTTACAGTCAGTTAACACATCAAATAAAAGGCATGTTATCGAAAACATCGATGGAGCGTGGTTGCCCAATACATATGTTGCCTAAAGAGGTCACTGATGGGTCAGGTCACAGAGGTCAGGTCACTAAGGGTCACAATATGAACCCAACTTTGCTAATTGCTAGGGTCGCGTAATACATGTTTTATGGTCAATTTTACATTTAAAATTCAATGGTGTGGGCTAGACGGCCATTGGGGCCGGTTTAGATTACGTTCTGGTGGCGGTCAGATCAAGGTCAGGTCAAAGAAGGTTAAATTTAAAAGGTGATATTTTGCATAAAAGGGGTATCTATTCCATGCAGCTCATCACGGTAAATCCAATGGTGGTCTTTGGCTTGCTCTGTGTGTTCTGTAACGGCTAAAAACTGAGTTTGAAAATTTTACGTAATACATTTTGAGTAGTTTTTTTTTGCCATAACTTTGCTAAAAATGGAGCTATCGAGTCTATTTTTGGCACATTTAGAGCAGATAGTTCTATAACATATATTCCAGTTTTAATTTTGAAAGTATTGGTATTTTCGAGGTGTTATACTTCTATAGTTTTTATGGTCGAAATCAATTTTTGTTTAGAAAACAGAGTTAGCAGTATTGTAGCGCTGTTTACTTTACATCTTTTTAATCTGGAATATTTTTTGTTAGCTTCAAACCCGTAACCGTGACAGCTCTTCCCGCTAAACCTTTTATTGGGTCGAAAATGACAGAACATGTCATCACTCTGACGTCATTTGTGACTGACCATTCATGAGCTCTGGAAAAATTTGGTCACAAGGTGTAAAAATGATGCCCGGAGGGGTCTTGAAAGTTTGGTGGTGACCTTTTTTTTAAAAGAAATTTTGTCCGAATGGATGAATGCGTGGCTATGGGCCTGGGTGCCCCGCTAAGCAGTGCTTGTTGCGAATGACACCACGGTATACTTACGCTATACTTAAGGAGATATCGACTGAAAAGGAGAGAGGGCGCTGCTTCGCCCCCCCCCCCCCCCCAACGGGGCTCGAGGCTTTCAGTTGTTGCACTCACATATACTCTTGCTTATATTACAACGTAGTGGAATTACAAGTGGCAATATAAGCTTCCTGCCAGCGCCGGACCAGAGTTTTAACATGTAGGCTGAATTTTAACATTTAACCTTTAAATTTTTACCGTTGAGCTTTTTAGAAGTTGTAGGTATGAACTGTTCAGCTCCTTTTTTGGTCCATCACAGCGGGCTTGTATGTCATTTGTCAATCAAAATGGAATTAAAAACTTTTTATTGGGTCTGGTTATCTCGCCAACTTCTCAACTGAATCGTTTAGTAGCTTTTGCTTGGGCACTGCCCACGTTGTCTGTCAAACTTTTCGTGTCATAGACACTGTCGATGACACGAGAAGAGGCTGCTGACATCGTTTGTCGCGGTTAGATAATAGTTAATACCAATCCACGTCCCAGTGGCTGCTCGATCGCACTTTCCCTGGCCCACCTCTCCCACCAGGCTAGGCTTTGCCCGGCACAGCCGTCGCCTCAGTGCCTCGGGCGGTGACCCGTTCAAAGGGGCTCACAATTCGTTTGGTGCCGTGGCTCTCAAACCAACACAGAACAGTGAAACGCACAGGCTCACCTTCCATATAAGGCGAACGGCTGATTCTGGCGCCGGGGCTTCATTCATACTAAGGCGCCCAATCACAGCGCCGCATTTCAGTTAGTGTCGGGCGCAAAAGCTACTATGCTCCGCCCCTCCATCACGTGACCCTGCCCTCACGTGGCCTCAGTCACGTGGTGTTTCCACATCTTGGCGCATGGCGGCGCTAGTCTCGCAAGGGCGGTGGTAGCTTGCTCCCCCGCCGTCCGGGGGTGATGGGTAGCAAGTGCTGGTGACTGTACATTGTTCATTTCGCAAGAAGCTTCAAGATGCATTTCATCCTAATTGCAAAAGATATAAACGCAATATTATAGGTGTAATAAACATCAAGGATATTTATCATTCATTCTCAAACAAGCCATATTTTAGGCAAGTGGCATTTGCATTTCTTTCCAAAAGGTATTTGGAATTCCAATGAGGGTGGGTACTGCGCTATGACAAAATGCCACTATCGTTTTCATAAACACGAAAAATGATCATCAGACACAAAACGGCTGCATTTTATGGAATACTATCAACAGCACCACAAGCCCAAAAACACTATGAATTACAACAGATCGTTCGTAGGATTCTCGGAATACGATTTTCCTAATCTAGAAACTCTTGAGAGGACGGTGCAGGATAAGTGGCGGGGGAGCAAGCTTTAGTTGGGTATACTTTGCAACTCAAATGCACTTAATTCAGTGCATCGCATTAGGAATAGACAAGCACCGAACCGAAAAATAATCTGTCGGAACACGCGACCGAGGGTATGCACAAACAGGGGAGATATTCTTAGCAATTACGTAGGTGGTGTTTTTTTTTCCACCATTTAAAGTCAGCAAATCCACCTAGGATGAACCGGGTGAACCCATCGACGATTGACCCCCTCGGTTATACAACACCTAATCTTTGCTGAATTGCAGTCATTTGTTGCCACAGATTCAGACGCTGGTAATTGCGAGACGACATAAATGACAGAAGTACACCTGTATCTACCACTGCGCACATCTAGTAAGGCAACCACGCAAGATTCCCTTTAATTCCCGCGCTCGTTCGGGTTCGATATTACACTCTAACGAAGTTTCGCGAGATGACATTTACACTTCGACTTACCAGGCAACACCTAGCCAACAAAAGACCTGCGCCTTGTCGAAATAGCCCCCGGTGACGCTGCGTCTCACCTTCTGGAGCAGACGGTGGTGGGTGTCTCTGTGTCATGTGAATCTCGTATCTCTCATGTGTCTTACCTTGCTGGAGCAGGCGGTGCACCGGTTGAAGGCCCTGGTGGCTGGCGTCAGCTGCTGGTGTTGCCCCAGGAAGCCCCGCACACTGTGTGGCACCGCTCCCAGAGGGCCGGCCGGCGCCTCGGCTACCTCAGCAGACACAGGGCAGACAGGGGCGCGCTCCCTGCAGACAGAGGTACAGAGGAGTCAGAGGACCGGCCGGGGCCTCGGCTACCTCAGCAGACACAGGGCAGACCGGGGCGCGCTCCCTGCAGGCAGACAGGGAAAGGGAAGTGAGGGGGCGGCCTGGGTCTGTTCTCTGCCTTCCTAGAGACCGGGGTCCGCTCACTGTAGACAGAGGTTGACAAACTGTTATTACACGGCATGGCGTCTCAGGCGACAGGCACCCAACATTAACGCACCCACACTCGCGAACTTGATGAGTTACATGTTCAACAAAATCGACATTCATTGGTAATGATCGAGCAAGAGACATTAAGTCATCAACGATTCATCAAAGCTCTCGACAGCGTTTTCCCACCACGCCGACTTCAAACACGGACTCAGAAAGACAGGCCGAATCGCTATTAACTGCTGATCCCCCAGTCAGGGTTCTGACTTCTGAGAGTCTGGCCGTGTTGTCGGCTAAACGGGAGAGTAAATAGCTGACCGGTGAGTCAGGGATTGGAGCCCCTCCCTCCGCGCTAGCGGCATCATCAACTGGTTGAGCCCCACAGAGATACACTGACAAACAGCAAACATGACGTTTTTAGCCAACCGGACTCCGGCATTACAGTGTGCCACGAATTTGTGCGGTATTTTCGGATGGTATCGGCGCCGCGGCCGAGCCGTCTGAGTGATAACGGCGGGTACTGGGGGCTGCGGTCCAGACACAACCCCCTCCGTGCTCCCGTAAAACCCGATCAATAAGCCGCACAGCCAATAAAATCCCATTGCATGGAGGTGAAATAATCGCTGTCTGCAAAAGTCGCGCGGCACAAAGGGCCACAAAATTGGACCTATTTATCTTCAGACGCAATGTTTTAATCCGGGTGAAAGTGATTGGTTGAGGCGAGTTTGGGGAGCCGCGAAAATAGCACGCAACAGACAGATGATGTATATTGTTTCGCTGTGGTGACACTAATCCAACTTCACAGGAGATCTGTTAATGATCGTTGCCAAATTTTAGGCGAGAAAAACGACAGTGTAAACGTCATTCAAGGTCAGTAACAACACATACCCAATGGCATTCCACGTGAGTTAAAAATACCAATGTCGCTTTCACGTGTGGGACTCGAAAGTCCACAAAACAAAAACATATGTGGACATGAACCTTCACTTCTTCATTCAACCGGCGTCACCCATAAGACATCAAAGGGCACGTAAGGGTAAGCTCATCGGTTTAAGCCACTTTTCTCATTTTTCTACCGAGGTGAAAGTGACAAGCTGTAAAGCATTTTAGCTCCCTGTTACCCGACTGGTGACGTTAGACCTTAGTACGACCTGTGAAGGGTGTGAGGTGACGTGAAGGAGTCTGATGTCACCCCTTCGACCGCTGCCATCACCGACCGCGCACGGCAACCGCTCTGTTTCTGCTCTCCGATTGAGCTATGCAATATCCCATACTTATAGTCCAGCTTATGTGCAGCTCCTACACTGGCGACCGAGCGGTCACGGTGAGGGGGTAGGGGAGAGCGGGGGAGAGCGGGGGTGGCATGGCTGGAGCGCCCGAGATGCCGGTCGACTGTCCGCCGGATGCCGTCAGGCGCTGGCCGCCGCTGGCCCAGTCTCGGGGGCGCGCTGGCACGCGACCCACAGCCGCCCCTCCACCCCTCCCCAGTGAACGGGGCGCGGGAGGAACGCGACAGCATGCCGCGCGGTTTTGACAGCCATAGCGCATACCTCGGCGTACAAAAACGGACCACAGTGCCGCTCCCCTGCCTTCCGAGCATTGCACTGAAAAAGCGATGACAACAAGGCTGTTATTTAAAAGTGTCGAATTAAGTTGTCATCCATCCTACTCGTCAGTGTTGGGTGGAAACTTCAACGTCTTTGTTATGATTAAGCTTGCATGACCAAAAAGTCGCTGAATTCCGAACAGGGACTTTACACAATGCATGGAAGCGGCTGCAGGAGGATTAGGTTCCTGTTTTGTGCTGGAATTCGGAAATCTTCCCTCAACATGTTTTACATTTGCGTCATTACATGCTGGCATAACCTGCTTTCGCTAAATAAAAACACGTGGCGGCATAACGGACTCCAGGGGAGGCCGGGGGGGGGGGGGGACACTGAGCCGCGGCAAGGTGTGACTCCGACACGCAAACACGGCCTGCGTGACCCTCCCGGATGTCCGGCTCCTGTCAGCAGTAGGTATCATATGTACTGTGAATTCGTCAGCTCGCTTAACTCAGAATAACAGGCGTTGACCGTAACCGTAACCGATATGAACAAAAAATATCCACACATTACATGAAATAGCTTTGGACAGAACAGATCACTACTGCGTAGTAGCACTCGGGCTTACCGTTTGAACTCCTCAACTAAGAAAACAGCGGGGATTTGCGGATTTCGGGTGCCTGATACCAGCTCAGCCCTGCCGGGCCCCGTCGGCCGCTGCACCGATTAAGCTTCTTTACGCTGCCAAGATCGCTATCCCGAGCATGTGAGGCCTTTGCAGACCCATCGCGGCGATATGACTTAAGCTTCGTCTTAACAACTTGAAATTCCGTTGCGCGAAAGACTTCAGACCGTTGCATGCCAGACGCCGCGCAGGGACGAAAAATAATCCCACTACTGTCTAACTGCCAACATTTTAACTCCGCATCCGAAAAAACTCCAAACCGAAGGCATTCATTCACCTAAATCCGGCCCCACCCGTACCGTACGTGACACCGCAAACAAACAATCCCCGTGGAGCGCCTCTTCTGAACGCAATTCGGTGTCATTTTTGGTGCCGCGCGAGCATCTGTCATTGTTCTCTCTGGTGTATCCGGCAGCCGGCGGTGGTCAGCTCGCGTGCCGCGTGCTGCGGCCGCCGCCGGAAGGCTGGCTGGGCCGGACGGGTGCGGCGCGGGCCGCAGGTGTCCGCGGCCGCCGGGTAGGCTCAGCTCGACCGCGGCCAGCCCCGCACGGGACGAACCCAAACTACCACCACCAGTCAGCAGGCGGGATGAAAAGTGAGGATTTCTGATGTCCGTCACGGGACATGCAACAAATGTGTTCGGCGAAAACACGAAATTCTACTGAAGTTCCGAGGATCTATGAATGCATACCGTACATCTGTAAGCGAATTCCTTCCATGTGTAGATATGTACAACTGCAAACAAAATATTTAAGGCCCGTCATCAAACTTTCCAGCTTCCCCTATCGTGCAGTATGTATGTCATCGGGTTTTACCACGGCCGCTCCAGCCGTGTCCATCGCATACCCATAGTCGAGTGCAAGGCACGAGCTCTTATCGCGTCAGGGGCAAGGCGACAGCCCATGCAACATAATTTCATCATTCGCCGCTTCACCTAGGTGCGGCCTATCCAGAATCCAACACCGTGTGAAGTCCATAAGGTCGACAATCAGTGTCTCTCCGACAGAATACTGACCGTTGTGGGTGCTGGAGGAGGGCGGCAGCCAGCTCCACGGCTAGTCCCGCAGCGATCATACTGACCCCCGGTCGGGTCACGGTGCACTGCTGGTCCAGCGTGCGGTCCTGAACCGACTGCCGGGAACAGAGGGGGAGGGGACACGGTCACATAACGGAGGAACACGGTCACGGTGCACTGCTGGTCCAGTGTGCGGTCCTGAACCGACTGTCGGCAGAGAGTGGGAGGAAACGGTCACAGGGCGGGGAGAACACGGTCACAGTGCGGGACCCAGCGGCGTGCGGTCCTGAACCGACTGTCGACAGGGAGGGAGGGGACACGGTCACAGGACGGGGAGAACACGGTGTGCTATCGATGACATTCACTGAACAATTTAGGCATGAGAATTAATCCAAAACGCAGCGCAACCTACCTCCTCCAGGCTCCAGATCTGGACAGTGGAACGTCAAACTATTTTTAGCAGTGTACGCAAATTTCCAACAGTTACAGCACATTCATAGTGCATAGCAGAGTTTTAACTTACACCAGAAGCCTTCACCAAAAAACTGTCATTCCTTCGGGTAGCGCTTCGACCAAGCCTCCATCGTAAACGCATCCCAGCAAGGCATTCCATCCCCGCGCCCGCGGCCTTTGCCCCATCCCCCTTCACTTCCGTCTCAGGACAGGTCATCGACCTCAACATCCGCCCTGCCGGACAACACATTCGCCCGGAAGCTCATCTTATCCCGCGAGCTCGCCGCTATAACGGGCTATCTCTCCGGCCGGCCGGCCGGCCCGCCGGAACTCGCATAGTAAACACATTCCCCGCATCGTGGACGGCGCATTGCACATTCAGAGTTCGGCGCATGGCTGCATTATGCAGCAGGAGCGGTCGGCTGGGTTCCTCGTGAGGTGTGTTCGTCGAGGGGCCGCCGTGTGGGGTAGGTGCCCCCCCCCCCCCCCCCCCCAATAATGTGGTAGCAGCTCAGCAACTGGTCTCCGGCGGAGGCGGTCATTGGAATGTGTCCGTCGGATGGAGACGGGTCGCCACCACATCTGATTGGCCATTCATTCGGCAGACGGTGATTTAAACGTGAGGGACGGCGACTCTTCCGGTGACGAGCGGCTGCAGACAGCGAGGGTGAGGATAATTCCAAGGTCGGACTGTGTTGCTGCACAGCAGGGATGTGACGGAAACGGGTTTGAGCAAGGAGTATATGGCGATAAAATTAATAAGCTAGTGTGGAATATGTGTAAAGAAGAAAGAAAATCGATAAATTTTTGACAAACAAGGTTTTGATTACTTGAAAAGTTATCTAACCAAATCATCTACACCTTTTTAGGCGCAATTTCAAAAAGTTAAAGACCATATTCAAAAAGTTAAAGTTCGATTTCAAAAAGCTTAACACCAATTTCAAAGAGCTTAAGTCCAATTTCAAAAAACTTAAATTCATTTTCAAATAAGTGAAGTCCAATTTCAAAAAGATAAAATGCAATTTCAAACGAGCTGTTAAGTGATGCAATAAGAGATAATATAATCTTTTGATGCCATAGCAAACATGATGAGATTTTAGATTCACTCGATGAAAGATGTAGGATAACCATTGGTATCATAATTACTTTGTCGTTTATCCTTGCCGGCACAGGAGGGGGGGGAGGTTGATGCACCCCCCCCCCCTCTCCCTTAAGGTTTTTCGCAAATAACTCGCGTGACAAGCGGCCGATTGCGACGAACCTTTCAGTACCCTCGCATTGATCAATTTTACACCTACCCTGAAAATTTCATGACCCTGACCCAAATGACCTTTGACCTGTGACCTACTTTCCGAGACCATGTTTGGCCGGAATCACGATTCGGCGTATGTCGGCTCGCATTAGCCGCGCGTTTGCAACATTTCCATGGTTTCAAACGTTCAAACATGTGATTTGATGTTGCTCCCAAGCATTAGGGTAGATGCCAAGGTCACCTGAAGGTCAGGTCAGGTCATTGACCTTTGGTGACCTCGGTTCACTTTTTTTTTTAGTTGTACATGCTTCTAGGCTAGTTGTTTTTAGCTGAATTCGAATTTAGCAACCATTTGAACATTTACGAAGTAGTATTGGTGCCTTCGTAACATACTCCTGCTTTTGTGAGTCATTTAGAAAAGTTCACCTGCAAGCTGTATTTCCAGCGTTTACATGGAAATGACGGTCTAAAAACTAAATGTTACTAAATGTAATAGTTCATAGCATATCATTTGAAATAGCATTTTATCTTTTTGAAATTGGACTTCACTTATTTGAAAATGGACTTCACTTATTTGAAATTGGTCTTAAGGCTTTTGAAATTGGTGTTAGGCTTTTTGAAATTGAGCTTCAACTTTTTGAGTTTGGCCTTCAACTTTTTGAAATTGCGCCTAAAAAGGTGTAGAATTTCGACTCAACACAGAATAAAGCAGAGAACAATGTTGCCCAAACGGCTTGCTATGGACTATGCGTTCCTGTTGTAGCAAAGACTTCTCCTTTGTTTATATTTTACTTTGCTTTACTCATTCCAGCAGAATTTCCGGACATAGCTCGGATTCTACGCGTCATGACATCCCTGCTATGCCCAGCTGACTGTAACAGGCACGAATTACATTAAGAATTCAGCGCGAATTTCTGGAACCACACATATTTCCAGCAGGCCTCACCTTTCTCGATGACTCACCAACCACACTGGCACGACCTACTAACCCAGCCAACTCACCGCAACTCACACACGACTCGCCAATCCCAGAACTCAGCTCACTCAACTCACGACCCAATGAGCGTTAGCAGTACGATCCGTCTCCCCCTATCGTACTCACGTTTCCCGGCGCCACCACATCGTTACAGAAGTAGCAGCCCAGCTCGGAGCCGTCAATCATCTGGCGCGGGTCACAGCTGACTGCGGAGTCAGGAGACGGCAGGCCCGGTAGACGACTGCCGTGCCGCATCACCAGGTAAGAGTCGTACCCCAGCGCCGCCGTGATTACGACCTGGCGAAGGAGGGGCGGTCAAGGAGACACCATACCATCACAGACTGTGATCTCAGCTCGTCAGAACAAATGTCATCTCATCGCAAGTCATTTGGCCAGGCTGAGACTAAGCAACACACTAATCGATCCTCCAGAGTGCTGCACGTCCCTAACGTAGACCCAGCTTCCACCTTTCTATACGAAACTCTACTCAGTGGGCCACGCCCCTTCACACCTCCTTTTCCTTTCCCCTCCCCTCCTCGCCAGGCCATATGACCCCCCCCCCCCCCCCAGTCCACCTCAGCGAACCCCAGCGTCCAGTCCCGGGCCTGGCTCGAACTCCATCTCCCCTCCTTCCCTACCTTCTGGTGCGCCGCGCCCATCACGGTGGGCAGCCAGCGGCTCTCCCTGCTGTCCATCAGCAGGAACACCAGGTCGTGGTCGGTAACCAACTGCCTCAGCCGGGACACGGTGGTGGTGACCTGGTCCAGCAGCGCGGCGCTCACAGGGTGGCCCGGCATCGGCACGCTCAGCTGGACACCCTCAGAGATCTGGGGAAACACATCGGCACACTCAGCTGGACACCCTCGGAGATCTGGGGAAACACATCGGCACGCTCAGCTGGACACCCGCGGAGATCTGGGGAAACACATCGGCACACTCAGCTGGACGCCCTCGGAGATCTGGGGAAACACATCGGCACACTCAGCTGGACACACTCGGAGACCTGGGGAAACACATCGGCACACTCAGCTGGACGCCCTCAGAGATCTGGGGAAGTAGGGAGGCATTGGAATGCTGAGACGGACACCCTCAGACATTTGGGGACATCGGCAGATATTTAGTCACTCAGTGGCCTGCGACTATTACTAGACATTTATCAACTTCCTTGACATGAGAGATGACCAACACCTCTTTCATTCATTCATTCAAATGACATCCATGCACAACACCAAACGCTCGCTCAAAGAGCGGAGCAAGTACGCTGAGCTTAGACATCATTCCAGGACTCGACAGCGCCATTCCGAGCAGTCACTCCACACTAGGCAGGCCCTGGTTAGGGACAGATCTTTACTCACCACTCCGGGGAATATATCTTTGAGCCGCTCGGCAGCGGCCACCGCTTTGGGTCGCCTCTGTACCGAGTCTTGGAACGTGAAGAGGCTCTGCCGCACCGGGTTAGAGTAAGACACTGTACCGTTATCCACCAGAGTGATGTGGCGCACGCCCCAGCCCTGAAATACGCAGAAAGGAGAGGGTTGTGGTTAGATACAAATACACTCAAGACTATTGAACAAGAGAGGTGAGGGGTACTTCTCTGGGCGTGAGGCGGGGGAACACCATTCAAGGCTTACGCTGCATTATAATCGTCAGATGTAAAGTATGTACACTGATACACGAGAGCAAAGTGCCGGTCGTAAAAATATAAATATTAAATATTATCTATGATGTTCAGGTGGAAGGCAGAACGTTACCACCGTCATACATGCATGCTAGGGCATGGCATATCAACACTCCAAATATTTAGTTCACGTCGTATCTCATGCAATTATGCATACCGCATCCCGGGAAAATTCAAGGGGATTACACCAGATTATCCCAGTCAACGGTGCCAACCTATGTCCCATACAGGTGGCCCACTCACATCCCCAGTCAGAATCTTACGAAACTGACGCAGGCCGTTACTAAACGTCAACGATAAGCAAACGGTTAGACACGGCCAACGGTATATGCCAAACTGGTGTCGGAATCAGGCGAGAGAATCAGTTGAACCAGCCAGAGCTGAGATGAGAAAATGACGACACAAGCCGAGCGGCTGACGAAAATCCAGCGTGAGGTTCCGATCGAGTACGAGTGTTAGATCAGAGAACTCGCCGCTCCAGCGACTGAGTCACGAATTAAAATCACGAGGTGAACGGTTATCTGGTGTTAACGGGACTTAACAAGGCGTGATCAGGCGCTTGGCGACATCCTGTATAGGACAATAGCGAACAGTGTAGCGGCTCCATCCTAACCGGGGCTGGCGGGTGTTACGTGATAAGGCGCGACCGATTTACGTCAGCCACAAAGTAACGGAACAATAAAAGTCCGTAATACTTCGGGACGTCATGAGCACTGCTCGGTAAGGTTGTTTGTCATAGCTATGTTTTTAAAGTAAGCTGTTAAGCTGTAACTTATCTGACTACGTGAGTATATGCATACATCTACAAGTGAATCCCAACAATTCTCTAGTTGTCTGGAATGGTGATCCTTGGACGAATTGAAAATATCCGCCTGATAGGCTGATAAAAATACAGAATATGCAAAACACGAAAATCTGTACAGCGAATACTTTCTAGACATACTTATGCAAATCACACATCCGCAGGACAGGATATGTGAATAAATGACGCTAAATACCGCACTTCCTCTCCACTCCATGTTATCCTCAACCCTACAACTGAGTTTACAACTTCCTTCTTCCAGCTCTCCATTAAATCCTGGCCGGAGCTCCCACAAAATGCCTCACCCCTCCTCACTTTACACCAACCCCTCATGTAATCCCGCGCATCTAAAGCCCAAACTTCCCGGAACGGAAACAGGGACCGCTACTCCTTGGACCACCCGTTCACGAGGAGCGCATGGAACTCCCGGCCCGCGCGGCGCTCATCTAAGCCGATCAGAAGCTCGGTTTCCGGCCGGACGCGGCCCAGTACCGGGGCGCTCCAAACCGGGACTGTCCTACACGGGCCGCGCCTGAATAAAACATCTCCGGCGGCCGACCGCCGGCTGACAGCATCATTACACGGGCTGCGGTCAGCGGGCTGACGGCTGCCCGGTAATGCCATGCGCGGCCCAGCGGACCGATATGGGCAGCGACCGCAGATACACGGCCGGCCTCCGGCCCCACCTCCCTCCTTCCGCCGGAACTCCCTGTGTGGGCGCGTGCCGACGGGGGGGGTACCATCCTTCCACCCCTACACTGCAGTTCCATTACTTCCCAATACAGAATGACAAACGACGCCTCAATTCTAAACAGGCAGATCCAATAAAGCTTCAGCCTATGAATATATTTTCCTCTACGCTGCCGTCACTGCCATTACAAGCTTTAAGGCGGGAGGTCAAACGGAAGCTCGGCTCTGTATTCGGGCACCCCCGGCGGTGCCGGGGGCGGGGGAGGCCGGTCAGTGGCCACCCTGCCCCGCTCGTAACGGGGGCACCCCGCCGGGAGAGTGGCGCCCTGCACGGCCCCGTAATGCAGCCGCGCTCCTATAAACCGTGCACCAGGTGACCGATCAATTAAGGCGCCCCGCTCATTCATTGATTATGTAGATGAGCTGTACAACGTCGCACCAAAGACAAAGCCCCCGAGGCGCACGTCTAATGCACGCGTTTGCTTAAGTAGACATTCGTAATAAATTTGTGCACTCATCAAAGTCCAAACAAACAAGGTTCCATTAGATGTAGTAAGTTAATGGCACTTGTTCGTTCTGGCATAGAGTAGCAGCATGTAATTTTCTTGTTGTATGTTTTCTACTGATGAAAACTAACAGTACAGTGGAATGGCCATCAAGTAATAATACAAACAACTAATTGTATGTTGTAGCGGTTTATACTTTAGAGATCAGAGAGTTTTACTTGGTAACGAATTCCGAAACGCAATGCAAACCAACATATCATTCTTGGTGAATTAAACATTGAGAAGGCCCTGCCTTAATTTTTAGAGGACAAGGATTTATGGCTCATAACGTCCATTTCATGCTAAATTGATACCGCATGTTTGAGTTTTCAATTCGCATGAATAACGTGGATATATGAAATTTTAATTCAATTCTAAGCTCCATGCCAGACAAAATAGGCAAAAGAAAAAATCTTACTAAATTAATGCCGAAGAGCTGAAAAGCTCTAAAAAAACGTTCCTAAATCCTACCGTAATCTGCCGCGTTTGTATGAAATGTTTTAATAGCCCAATAGGCAGCGGGGAGGTATTATATGTGAAATACTTCTAGCAATGCAACCGCACGTGCTTACCGATATACGTTGAGTGAGCGCATGCGAAGTTTACCTACCACTCATGTCTAAATGGGAGTTACAAGCTTATTATCAGCCAAGCTGCCGCAAATCATAAAGAAACTGTCAAGTCCAGGTGCAGGCCCCCACTACTTTCAGGAACGATTTAGCCCACATGTCAGACCACATTACACAAATTCCTCTCGTGACCACCAACATTCTAAGGGATAAAGTTTACAGGCCACATATAAATGTTGTTTTACAGTAACTAGAGAAGAATTTCCAGCAGAGCATTCCAATCCTACTATAAGGATTATCAAGCACACAATGGAATTGCCAGCCTAACAGCTCACAAAGGCATATCTCAGGTCAAACATGAAACGCAACTTTGAACGATCACTTATGTTAGGATACCTGTTTTTCATAACATACAATATTCACCAACCGTTGCAAGCCAAATAGTTATTAGCAACAAACTTTGGAAAGTAAATCTAGACCACACGAAAGTCAACTCATTTCGGTCACGATAAAACACAAGAAGTACAACTGTGTGCTTTTCCAGAAGATGTAGCAGCACATGCAGCCGCCTGGCCGCCTGCCAAACAGTATTCTTCTCAGCCGACTAAAAGCAGCTCTAGCCACCAACCACACCAGTTCTTAGCCCCTCCCCTCACCCGTTACTTATCAGCAGCGTCCTGGCCACGTTACAGCCCAGCGTGCCGTCTCCGATCAGAAGACAGCGGGCGTTACACACCCCTCACTCCCTCCCCCCCCCCCCACCCCCAACCCTCTGGCCACCTACCAGCAGCGTCCTGGCCACGTTACAGCCCAGCGTGCCGGCCCCCAGCAGCAGGCAGCGGGCGTTCGTCATTTTGTCCAGCTGCAGGTCGGGCACCAGCCGCCAGCGCATCAGCTTCAGGTTCAGGTCCACCGAAGACGCCGCCAGACTGGGGAGGACGGGCGGTGGTGGTCAGAACTGTACGGATGGTGCCTGGTGGTGACAAGACGGCAAGCCGGGTAAAATGTGATCATGGACGAGCGCCTAGCGTGCTCGTTATTATAAGTTAACAATAAGCCAGTAGGACATACATTAAATGTGTTGACATAGAAAACCTTAAAACTAAGTGAAAAACATAACTCGTCGCAGAGTAACCCATATGGTCCTAACAATATACATCACGCGACAAGGGAGAGCTCCGATCCGACGGAACCTAGCTAATTTCATACGGTTCCATCCCGACTATTCGGTCCTCTCACTCTGACGACACTTATAGCATGCCTAGCCGATACAGAGCCCAGCCCGCCAGTGTCTCACGCCTTCGGGTCCATGGTGGAGCTCAGGTTGACCATCCGCGGCCCCATCTTGCCCCGCTCGTTCCTCTCCCAGCCGGTGACGGCCGGCGCGGCGTCCGCAGCGCCATCTTCTGTCGCAAGCCGTAACTTCAGTATCAGACTATGGCCGACAGAGCGCACGCCGCCGCGAGTCATGTCCCGCCAGCACAGGACCTCCACGGTCGGCCGGTCTCGGCCGCTGGAACAAACGGTAACCGGACAAAAAGTCAAAAGGAATAAAGTAAAAAGACAAATAGTCAAAAGACAAAAAGTCAAATGCAAAAAGTCAAACGGGATAAAAGTCAAAAAGATAAAAGTCAAAACGGATAAAAATCAAAAGACAAAAAGTCAAAAGCAAAAAGTCAAAATGTACAAAAGTCAAAAACGCGAAAAGTCAAATGACAAAAAGTCACAAATGCAAAAAGTCAAAAATGAAAAAGTCAAAAGGATAAAAGTCAAAACGGAAAAAAGTCAAAAGACAAAAAGTCAAAAATGCAAAAAGTCAAAAGGATAAGAGTCAAAACGGAAAAAAGTCAAAAGACAAAAAGTCAAAACGAGTAAAAGTCAAAAGACAACAAAGTCAAAACGGAATAAAGTCAAAAGACAAAAAGTCAAAAGCAAAAAGTCAAAACGGGTAAAAGTCAAAAGACAAAAAGTCAAAAAATGAAAAAAGTATAAAATAGAAAAGTTGAAGTCAAAGTCTGAAATAAAAAGTCAAAAGGATAAAAGTCGAAGCATCGATCTTTTCATCTTTTGAAAAATATTATACAGCGCAACGTACCCTACCCACTGAAGTTGTAAGGAACATGTGAGTACGCGAGGGATTCTGACAGGTACCGGGGTCCGCAGCAACGGGGCAGGGACGCTGGCTGCGGTGGTGGGGCCCACGCTCACATAATACGCGTTGAGCGCTTCCGGCGTGCACGCTGGCGCAGCAGCAGTGGCACTCTTCCCCGCCCCGATCACCGGCCGCAGCACTGTCCACATCCTCGCCGGTCCTGCCTCACGCAGCTGGTCAGCATAGTATGCCGCGTGGTCACGTCTGATGGCCGCTCGACACTGCCGGTTCACCACCGTATACTCGGCGCGCGGGCCGAGCAGTGCGCGCCGCCGCGCCAGCAGCGCTCGCGTGGCGTCCGTGGTGCGCGGAGCACCGGGCGGCGGCAGCCCCTCCCCCATGGGAGAGGGTGAAAAGCAGTGCCTCCTCTAAGCAGTTTTGACTGGGGGGCCCGATCACGGGTAATGACTAAGGTAACCCCTACCAAAAACGTCTAAGACTAAAAAATGACTAAGGTACCCCTCAGTGACCAGTTTGGAGGATGACTGCGGGGGCTGCAGCTCCCGCAGTTAACATGTTAGAGGAGAGGAGGCCCTGGTGAAAAGCCAAAACCTCAAAATAAAAAAATACCATGTGATTAACGCTTAAATGACGTCAATGGACTTAAAGTAAAAAATACAAAAGACGAGATAATTTCAAAATTTTGAGTTGCAATTTTTGTCCCCTCAACTTTCAACCTACCCCATCAACTTTTCAAACGTTCCCGGGTCACCACTGCCCCATCGTGCAATTCCAGTGCTATGGCAAAGTTTTATCTGAAAGTTTAAACGTGCCCGATAGACTGGACGCGGTCCCCTCCGTCCACTCACGCTCTCTGGTCTCTGTACGGTCATCGCTGACTGGTCCAGCATCCAACGCGCTGGGTTTATAGAAATTTGGTTAAAAGAAATGAACATATTTTAATGAACGAATCCATTAAGTAATAAAATGAAAATGATTCACAGGTTATTATTACATGTGGGAGCACTGGCGCTGGAACTTTCTCAATGTTGGAGGGGCTCGAGGCAGTTTGAACTCATTTCTTTCCATGCAACGCCATAGGGTTAATTACGAGCGAGCGAGCGCAGCGAGCGAGCTAGTTCTTTCGTATTTAACCCGCGCGGGGCTGGGGTCTCCAGCCGAACGCGCGGGGCTGGGGGGGGGGGTAAATTTTACCCCCCTGTTATCTCCCGAACTAACGGTCCGATTTGGAAAATTCAAACGCCAATCGAAAGCTCTCATCACGAACTACTAAAAACATGTACTTAATTTAAAGTTTGAGGTCAAGGTCAAGGTCAGGTCAAGGGTACAAATTGCAAGTTTCTACAGTATCGGCCTTGCACCGTAGTTGCCGAAGAATGGAGTCATGGACTGAGACTGATCGCCCAAAACGTGTTCTTAGGCTACCAAGACAATATTCGTTGCATACAATATCATTCAGAGGTCAAGGTCAAGGTCAGGTCAGGTCAGGTCAGGTCACCAAAAAACAAAATATAGAAAAGGGCATGTGCGACACATGTTTTATGGGTCATTTTACTCATAGAATTCAATAGGCACACTCAATAAGTGATATGGACCACCTCTGGATGAATTTCAGGTCGAGGTCAGGGCAAGGTCAGGTCAAGTGAGGTCAAATTTTGAAGTTGGTTGTTAAGGCCTAAAAAGGTGTCTATCTGATATAGTTTTTCACGGCGAATCGAATGGTGCTATTTTTGTTTCCGTACGAAGTCTAGAACTTCCAGAAAAGTCATTTTTAAAAAAAAATGTGTCGTGACGTCATAAAATTTTGAATAACTCCCACATTTTTGAACCGATTCTTCTAAAATTTGGTATGTAGGTGCACATAGACCACTTCTCTGACATATATTCCGGTTTTTTCGATAGACTCAAAATTTTGGATTTTATAATGATTTTCCCAAAAAAGTCAGTTTTTTGAAAAAATTTAGGCCAAAATCCAAAATTTTCAAAAAACCGAGATAGCCATTTGATAGACAAAGTAAAATTACGTATAAACTTTTTGTTACGTCTTGATTTCTTTAAAAATGAAGATGTTAGCGGCGTTTGAACTTTTGCCGTTTTTGAGGCGAAAATGACGAACATGACGTCACTAAAACGTCAATTTCTCAAAAATTTTCCGACGGATTTCGCTCAAATTTTCAGGGAACGTGTCAAATTGATGTAAGAAAAGGTACTGAAAGTTTGGCGGCGCTGCGCGCCGCCGTTGTTGAGATATCGCAAAAATTCGCGAGGGGGGGGGGTAATATTTACCCCCCCCCCAGCCCCGCGCGGGTTAAGGCAAAAATCTGAGTATGCGCGACCCGGCCCGACACGACCCGACCCGACACGACCCCATCACGCTCTTCAAACCCTTATAACTCAAGAACCGCATGCCGCATCGACAAGCGGTCTTCTTTGCTGAATACCACTTGGATGTAAAAGTTGTATGGCATGCACAGTGCACACCATGTTGTCTGAGTGTCGATCTTGGCACGTGGCGCGTGCTAAACTTGGGGTACTTTGCACACACCCGAAAACTATTATCCTCAATAACCGCACAACGGCTGGACCGATTATTTGACTTTTTCCATTTGATTTTTATCATTTTGACTTTTTTGCCGTTTTTTTCACTTTTTGTCTTTTGACTTTTTGCATTTTTGACTTTTGGACGTTTTGACTTTTTGCCATTTGACTTTTTGACTTTTCGCGTTTTTTGGCTTTTTGCCATTTGGCTTTTTGCTTTTGACTTTTTGCGTTTTTGACTTTTCGCCATTTTGACTTTTTGCCATTTGACTTTTTGCTTTTGACTTTTTGCGTTTTTGACTTTTTGCCATTTTGACTTTTCGCCATTTGACTTTTTGCTTTTGACTTTTTACGTTTTTGACTTTTCGCCATTTTGACTTTTTGCCATTTGACTTTTTGAATTTTTGACTTTTGGACGTTTTGACTTTTTGCCATTTGACTTTTTGTCTTTTGACTTTTATCCGTTTTGACTTTTATCCATTTGACTTTTTTCCATTTGACTTTTATCCATTTTGACTTTTTGCATTTGACTTTTTGTCTTTTGACATTTTGTCTTTTGACTTTTTGTCCTGGAATCGGAACAAACCGGAGCTGTCACGGAAAAGGGCGCTGCATTTCGTTGCCCCATTTCTATACTATCTGGCGATGGGTTCTAGCAAGCATACGTAAATACACCGTTCAGTGGGGGTGGGCATTACAGAACGTGGTCGAATACAAGGAAAAGTACAATGAATCGTCTAGATGAAAGTTCACGGATAACTTTCTTATTAATCTAGCATGCAATTAACGAGAGAAAAGGTGGCGTAAAGAGAGGCGAAGCATCCACCACCGGACCTCAGACCATGCCTCCTTCCCCTCCGTCCGCCGTCTCACCTCACGTGTCTCAGACTCTCACCAGTGGTGCCAGTATATGTAGAGTGAACCGTGCCTCACCAGTGGTGCCAGTAGAAAGTGAACCGTGTCTCACCAGTGGTGCCAGGTTAGAGTAAACAGTGTCTCACCAGTGGTGCCAGTAGAGAGCGAGCAGGTTGCGCAGCGGCCAGCCGGGGTGTCGCCGGTCAGCGCTGGGGTCGCAGAAGGCCAGCAGCCAGCGGCCGGCCGGCGCGCTGGTCAGACGGGCCAGCGGCAGCACGGCCAGCGCCGGCTCCAGCTGCACCAGGAAAGCGGCGGCGGGAGGGGATCCCGGCGGCAGCAGCGACAACAGGCGCTCCGTCTGCGCGGGGGGGATAATGATTTCTGTTTTCAGGCATACAGAGTTTTAGTGACGCAAAATTTGGACAACAAGATGCTGCAAATAAATCGCAACAACGCGCATTGCACAATGCACACAGGAAGCCTACTGAGTACACAGGAAAGGACAGAAGCACAAGGATTCATGCATTTACAATCATAAAGCTATGAATTCAACGACTCTGTTATATCCTAATATCTGCAAACCCACCTGCTCTGCCGTGAACGCTTCGGACAGCGACTGAGGCGGTTCCATCGTCATTATGGACGAGGGACATTTGAGCGCAGGAAACCCAAACCAGTACAGGAAGTCGTACCGCTTCAGGTCCTGTGAAGAAGAAATACACTCGGTAACTTTAAGATCCCGATGGAGACAAAGTGGCACACAAGATTCAAAAACTGACAAGGAACTGAACTGACCAATATCACGATATATCAGGCAGTCCCATCTCCCCAGTCCCCGCCCTCTCCCCACACCGAGCACGCACCATTCGTACGTACCTATCTCACTCACACGCACACATCAATATCTATCAGCTCAGCACGTACGGCGAATGTGATCAGGAGCCATCGGTTGAGCAGCTCGGGCCGGGAGAGCGCCGAGCCATCGGTGATGCTGCTCCACACCTCCTCCCCACGCTGCCGCAGCAGCTCGGCCTTGTCGCACTCCTTGAACGTCTCGCGAGTGTTGCGGTTGATGAGCACCCCGGGACAGCTGAGGGCCTCTGGAGGCCGGCTGGCGGTGGGAGGGCAAGCAGCGGTGATATGTCGGAGTCGAGTCAGGGGAAATTACCATGTCAGGAGTATGTCATGTCAGAAGCTGCATAGCCAAAGGGTGGAAACTGCAGCAATTTTTTGGAAAGGCTTTGTGAAAACATTGAGTTCTACCTTAAAAGCGAGAACACAAGAGCTGAATGTCTGCATGAATGCCAGAAGCTGTTTGAAATATTTTGTTGTCTTTATTTTGCTGAAAATCATTATTAACAAGAATCCAGGTTTTGAGGCACGTGAAATTCCATTAAGACCTCACAGCAAATGTCTAACAATCAACTATCCCAGTGGTAGTTCAAAGGCCACAATTCATACTCACCTATCAAAAGATGTGAAGTCAACATTGAATAGTGCAGGCAGACCTTGGACTGCATTATTGTAATAGTTTCCATTGATGTTGATTGGTTCTTCATTCAAATGCAGCACATCAAGTTTAAGCTGACTTAGCTTATGCCAAAAGCCAGTCTCAACAGCAGAGGAGAATGGCAAAAATTGCAGTGGCTCCTCCATTTTACTCATTTTAATGCAAAATTAATGCAGCCACACTCCACAGTTACTGAAAGTGAAACTAAAATCAAGCACAAGTAATTTACAGTGGGCAGCTCTCCAACCAAATATACGTCAGCCATATAGGAGGAGCTAGAAGTGCCTTTTCAATCAAGTCTGCAAGTTATTAAGATTTATTTACCAATACATCTAAATGTCCTCAGCTGCATTAAGGCTGAAACTTTTCCCACATTCATGAAATCACAGGGCTGTTCACACTTCACAGGCCCTGTGTGCCATCTGTGTGCAGTCGGACTGTACACAGCCTCCAAGCTTGCCCACTACGTCCCTGTCTGCCTTCCGTCAGCGCACACAGTGAAGTGACTGCTGTGGCCGGTCAGGACCGACCTACAGTCCAACCCACTCAGCAGTTTGCGGTGCCTGTGAACACCCCTCACATGTGTAATCATGTGACGTGAGGCTATTCAAATACATCAGGTTGCAATAGCATCAATTGCACACAAAGAGGTGCAGGAAATTAGTGTGAGCATGACTTAATGTATATGAATATGCTTTCGTATGTGATTTCCAGACTGTGAAAATAGTCTGTTTCAGCCTTGACATGGCAGATTTGTCAAATCTTTGTCACTGAGAATTAGGTGAGAATTCATTCAAACTTTTTAGGTAATCCTTCCCCATTGATTCAAATTAACATTTTGACATGCGAGATTGAAATTGGGTAAAATTAATGGGGCAGGCATTGACAAATTGAATTTCATGCTTTTACCGCTTTTACCCTGCATTTTAAATGACACAATAAGACAAAAGATGAGAACGATAAATACCCAGTTACCAATAGTATATAGGGCCTTGTTACCAATCGTCTCGCGCGGTTGCGTCCCAACAAAATACTATTCACTCAACCTCTTCTCTCACATTACCACATTACCACCGTTACCAACAAACAACAAACTTTACCGTCAACAAACCTCAAAATGGCTGTTCTATAGATGCGGCTCAAGACCGCTTTAGGTAATAATGGATAAAAGATTTGGGAAGTTCGAGGTATCAAGAAAGACAAACTATTGAAAACAGCCCTCACTGTTTGAGTTAAAATATTTTAAAATCGTTCACTCGCAATTCATGCTTTACCTTTTTACTTCATTCAGGGATGCTGAGACCAGCGCTAACATTATTTGTTCGCAAAGAGAATACAATTTATCGGAGCAAACGCGTCATATTTGTGTTTTTTCATCTACCTAGGAGCGGTTCATACGAACGCTTCAACGGTTTTCAACGAAAGCTCGCTTCATAAGAGCCCGAATCATCGTCCCGAAATAGACTTCCAACTTGCTTCCAACCAAGTTTCTATAACCCATGGATGAGATTGCTGCCTAGTGCCTTGGATGAGATAATGCAGGCACTTGGCCAGCGTTACCGCTGGCGTCTCGCTGGTTTCCCCAGATTCTCACGAAAATTTCCCTTTTTTAAAAATCACTTCCCTAGATGCGGTTATTTTCATGGAATTTGATGTACTTTCCTCATTTTAACCATTCGTGTTATAGTCAGTAGCGGCGGAACACCTTCAATTAAGGGGGGAGGGGGGCACTGACGACTTTTGGTCCCATCTTTCCATGCAACGCCCATAGGGCTAATGATAAAATGCCAAAATCAAAGGGGGGCACGGTGCCCCGGTGCCTTCCCCGTTCCGCCGCTTATGGTTATAGTCGCTGCGCCCTAAAACAACAATTAACTACATTCGGCGGCGGCGGCGGAGGTGACAGAAGCACTGGTGAGATCAGCGACGGCTGCGACAACACTGGCGAAGGGAACTGCAGCGTCGGCTGCGGCAAGGATTCAGCGACAGCTTTGCGACCCGGTCCAGTGATGCCAGTCCGTCCATCTGCAGGGAGTCGCAGTGAGGAGCCTAGCAGAAACCCCCTAGATGACCCAGACCTGGCCTACTACCTGCTGCCCCTCCGCGAGTCTCCACCGCTTACGGATGCGGACTCGCCGACGACGCAGCAGCTCGCCGAGCAGCTGTTATGCCTCTCTCCCAGCTTGGCACAGGACACGCCCCGACCGCGCCGCGCCCCAATGCGCTGACCGCATATGCCGCGCTCCTCGCAGAGATGCGTGAGAGCATCCGCGACCACGGCGCTGCTCCAGAACCGCTGTGAACGATCTGAACATTCTCGACTCTGCTTTGGTTCTGTCAATTACTTAAATAGTTGGTAGAATCACTGGTACCTATGTTTTCAATATATCTATTCATGGCAAAAAAAAACTACATTCTGTTACGTTAACATAAGAGATTCTGATGAAATTGCTGGCATATATCAAATTACTGTATGTGGTATAATATAATTGCTCGATATATCGCAAATTGTGGGGTGTTGCAGGACGCGGGAAACTGCTGTATGGGTAGCGGTAGTGCTGGCGTAAGAGACGAGTCGATGCATTATTTTGCACCGTCAGTTTGACCGAATGGGAGTGATATGCGCTAGACATTGTAAAAATTGCGCCAAAACAAAAATTTTGATGTAAAAAAATTAGCCGCACCCGAAATAGAACAACGCAGAAGCAGGCAAAAACAACAATTTTTCGGGTTGGTGGTATTTCCCTAGATTTCGTGTGAAATCCATATATCCCTAGATGTTCGCTGATTTCCATAGAAAAGGGAAATTTCCCTAGCAGCGGTAACCCTGCACTTGGCGAATCCGCTGCCAGAGCAACATACTCGTATTCGGCCCGACCGATTGTCTGCTGAAATGTCGGCTAAATGACTGCAAACAGCAGATTTGCTAATGTCACTCTGCTGCCACATTGACGGTCATGATACTTGGATGACATACCGATCGAGCTCTACCGGTTCTTGGCTCTTCCCGGCAGGCATCGGTAGGATTGTGATTGCAGGATTGCAAAATCCTGATTGCATTCCTTTTTGGTGGATTGCACCTGGATTTGAAATCCATTCCAAAAAACAGGATTTGATTGCGGATTGGATTGCATCATACTTCCAATTTTTGCAATCCAATCCGGATTGTGTTTGATTAGTGCTTTGAAATGGTTTGTTGCGATTGAAAATTATGAGATCGGCTTCATCGGCTTAATGTACTTTGCTATCAAGGGCTTTACATCGAAACTTGAAATAATTTAAGCGCTTTTAAAGGGACCCTCCCACCTTCAAAAAAGTTTATGAATTGGCATGAAAATGATGTCGCTCGGTTCAGAAAGAGCGAAAACGAATATTTACCAAATTTCATCGAAAAATATTCACCGGTTTTCAAGATATTAGACTTTTACTTTTGTTTACTTTTTTGGGATCTCCGCTATTTCTAGCGACTTTATTTTAGAAGTGCGGCGTTTGCGGCAGATGTTGCGCGCAAATAGCTTATACCTCCACGTGCTACAAAACGTTTTAGTCAAACATTTAAAAATCGTTAAGATATCTGCGCTGACGTCACACATTCAGAGGGGTATTCCTAAGCATTAGCCCCTCTGAATCAAAATGCTGCAATTTTGAAATTCAATATTTCTGAGTTAAGGCATTTCTCGATGTTGTGAGTGTCGAAACCGGTAATTGTGAGCCAGGGACCCCATTTTGGCTATCTCAACTCAAATCTAATGTTAAGGTGGGAGGGTCCCTTTAACCCTCGCATGTGTGCGGCGTTTTCCAGCTTCTAATGTGTAGGGGGGGGGGGGGGTCGGTTGGACCCCCCCCCTTGCCGTTTGGCCCCTGATCGAGCTAGAGCTTCGCGGAAAAAAACGAGCGTGTTGCCCGTGACGAGAGGAAGCCGATGATACCCAATATTAAGGTCCTAGGTCATTGGTTGACCTTCCAGGTCAGGTCAATGACCCAAAGTCGGGAAAATCGGGACCTATTAGAAAGTCGTAAAGTGTGGCTGCTAAGGGGTTTTTCGGGGTGCTGATCACGAAAATCGTGTTAGTTTTGATCACAGATGATGTCTTTAAGCATTTAGACCAGGTCGGGTCAGGTCAGGTCAGGTCAATCAGTAGGCGTCGTGACAGGTATTCGTAGTACGTGTCAACCGCCTCTGACAGCTTCGTAACATGTTACGAAGGCATCAAAACTACTTCGTAAATGTTCAAATGGTTGCTAAATTCGAATTCAGCTCCAAAAACTAGCATAGAAACATGTAAAACTCGAAAAAGTGAACCGAGGTCACCCGAGGTCACCAAAGGTCAATGACCTGACCTAACCTTCAGGTGACCTTGACACCCACCCTAATGCATGGGAGCAACATCAAATCACATGTTTGAACGTATGAAACCACGAAAAGCTTGCAAACGCGCGGCTAATGCGAGCCGACGTACGCCGAATCGCGATTCCGGCCAAACATGGTCTCGGAAAAGAGGTCACAGGTCGAAGGTCATTTGGGTCAGGGTCATGAAATTTTCAGAGTAGGTGTCAAATTGATCAATGCGAGGGTACTGAAAGTTTCGTCGCGATCGGGCGCTTTTTACGCGAGTTATTCGCGAAAAACCATGGGGGGGTCCATCCGCCCCCCCCCGCCTACACATGCGAGGGTTAATTTAACCCGCGCCCTGCTGGGGGGGGGGGTGTTTGAACACCCCCCTTGTGGTTTTTCGCGAATATCTCAAAAACGGCGGCGCGGAGCGCCGCCGTTTTTGGTACACCTTATCATACATCAATTCTACACATGTTGTAAAAATTTCAGACCAAGGTCATTCAAGGTCAGGTCACCAGGTCACTTGAAGTGACCTCACCTCATAAAAACTTTCAATGTCTGTCATAGCTACACCGAGTGACCGATCGCTTTGAAACTTTCAGCGATTGCTGAGAGCAATAGCATGTACAAAATGTATATCTCAGAATTTTGATATCGATGACCTAAGGTCAGGTCAATTTTGCGACCTCCCCATTATAACCCTCGCCCTGGCAGGGCATTTTTCATAACACGGCTTGGCAGGGGGGGGGGGTCGATGCGACCCCCCCCCCTCGCGATTGGCTCCTATGGCACCTAGAAACACCAAATTTGGTAGGTAGGTGGGCCCCCTGGAGTTCTCGCCCCTGTGCAAATTTGGTTGCTCTAGGTCAATATTTAGGGGGGTTTTGGGGGGTATAAATGTAAAAATTTCGCTAAAAACAGGTCAAAGGTTTTTCGCTTATAACTTTTGATCTAATTAAGATAGAGAAAAAAGAAAAGCACCAGTGAACTCAGCACGTCAAGGCGCGTCGAATGATATACTTTTTTGCTTTCTTAAGTGTACTTAAAGTTTTTCTTAAATTTTAAGTAAACTTTAATTAATCAATTAAGTTCAAGTTAACCAAATTGCATCATATCGCATATCATTCGATTTGGCTGATCACCAGGAACACAATGATACCATTTTTTAAGCTCTAGCGTCATTATGTGCCAAGTTATTGGCAAAAACGTCATTTGACCTCAGTTGACCTCATTTGACCTGACCCATGGATAAGTACACCAAACAAAGAAGCACCAAGTGACCTGCTGTTAAGTACTGTGGTTTCAAAGCACCAAAGTGAAAGAACGAAGCGGATATCTCCAGTATTTTCCGAATTTAGTATTTTCCCATAGACTTAACATTACGACGTAATGACCTCTAACTGACCTCAGGTCAGTGACCTAAAAAAAAAACGAACTATATGTTATACAACTCGGTGAACTTAGCACATCCTGAAAGTTTGAAGGAAATCAGTCCAAAACTGTGAGTTGGAGAGGTGCAAAAAGAAAATTGAAATTTGACCATGACCTTGTACCGGTTTTTCTGACCTGGTGACCTGACCCAAGGTCACCTGGACCTGAAATTTTCAGGTCATATGTAAAAAGGTTGCCCCATAGGCTGTGCCAAATTTGGCGGCGCTGCGCGCCGCCGTTTTTACGCTATCATCGAAAAACCTTAGGGGGGGGGGTCGCATCGACCCCCCCCCTGCCAGGGCGAGGGATAAGTCAATGGGAGAAAATTGAAATGCGCCTCTTTTGGATGAAAGACATTATAAACACTCCCAAACACCGAATTACAAGTGGTTTAGACACACTGAACTTGAAAATGGTGTCCGTGACCCTTGTTTATGCCCTGAGGTCATCTTAGGTCACGAATGGTATCTAACAGTTTTTCGCAAATAACTTTTGATAGAGGCATGCTAGAGCGATGAAAACGCCTTAGATGTGTTCACCTCGACGATACGGATCGACTGATATGCAACATGACCCTTTCCGGTCAGGTCATGACCTTGACCTGAGGTCAAATTTTCAAGTTGACCTTTCAAGGTCAAGTCATAGTTCATTCGATGCGTCTTGACGAGAGGAACACGATGCCGGTAAAAGTAAGCTCGTACAAGGCTTGGGTCAAAAGTTATTGCAGAAAAACTGTTTTCGAAAAAATCGGTTATTTTTGCAGTTTTTGCCCCCTGCAGGCAAAACCGTTGACGTTAGGTCAAATCTGAGAGAATTACTCAGAAAGGGCGTTAATAGGGCTATCGAATGCGCTTTTCCGTGGCGCTCTAGCTCTATTGGTTCCCGAGTTATGCGTTGGCTTCTTGGAAATTTTCGACATTCGACCTGGAAATCGGCGAAATTTTGCCTTCAATGACCTCTGGTGACCTGACCTTTGACCTGACCAAAAAACTGACCGAAGTGATTTCGTCATTATTTTTGACGCTCTTTCGAACGCCGCCTTCCGCGTATCGCTACGTGGCCCAGGAGCCAACTTACAAGGGGGGGGTGTTCAAACACCCCCCCCCCCCCAGCAGGGCGTGGAAATCCAGGACCCCCAGCAGGGCGCGGGTTAAACGCTCAAAATGATATACGCTGATGAACTACATAGGAAGGGCAAAATTACGTATTTGAGGGCGAGTTTTGAAAATATAAAACACTGGTTGGGTAGAGGTTTAAATATGGGGGTGTTTGAGGCAAAAAATATTTCCCATAAAATACCTGTGCCTTAGATAGAAATTACTCGCAAGACTAGGTACAAGAAATGGGTCATTTGGTGATGGAGGCACGGCTCTATGCCCCCCCCCTCCCCCAGATCCACTAGTGCACATAATAATACAACAGGATTGCAAAAAAGGATTGCGGATTTGATCACAATCCAAGTGAAAAAAGGGGATTGCGGGTAGGAATGCAATCCACTTCGGCACTAGGAATGTGGATTGGGAATGCAATCCTTTCAAAAAGGATTTTACCGATGCCTGCTTCCCGGTATGCGTTCGCTCACCGTGCTCGTGTGTGTCATGGCCCAGTGGAAGCCAGTTCACGCTGTCGGCATACTGATCGGATGGATAGGATGCATGCCGCTTGGAAAATGCGATGTCATCCACGACCAAGAGGGTATCATGTTTCCGCTCATCCAGTCTGCACGCGTCTGCCACGCACGAATCACGGCGTCTCAGTCTTAGACTCCAGACGTACCGCTATTCTGCAGCTCATACTGTAACCCAATCAGGCTAGCCATGACTTGACGGAAACGGGATGTTCAGTACACGGAGTGCAACGGACGGCGACATCATCCGCACAGCGAGCTGATTTGGACGGTTGATAACTATCAAAACCTCTCTGATTCAGCACAGCGATGGCCAACAACTCGGAGACAGTAAACAAGGTGAACGGCTGCATTTCCATGTCGCAAAATATCCACACAGTAAATCCTGATAAACAATTTAAATCAACGAGTGCAAAAGCAACGAGTAACGACCCAAATCAACAAGAACAATACATTTGAACTGGCTCGTTTTGAGATACGTATAATAAATCATTTTCGATGACTAGACACATCTCATAAAATATTGTCGAAAAAGGAAACGCGGCATCCACCATCACACTCAGATCACACGCCGTCGTGTTCTAAATGCCCCGTAGAAACAGAGATACGAAAACACACGACTCGAAATGGCACCGGTGCACCCACACACCCCACACTCCCGTCGCAGGTTCCGTACAATACGTGCGGTGATGGACGCCTTTTGGATGGCACGCCGACTACGCAGTAGCCATAGGTGAAGAAAGGACCACCACGGGTGCCGTGAAGGCCCGTGCCTGAGCCTGAGGGGAGCCGGTCGGGTCGGCCCACGACCGGCAGAGGGGCGCCCTGGGGAGCCTGAGGGGCGCCAGAGAGGGCCGGCCACAGCTGCGCCGTTCAGACCGATACCTGCCAACACAAAGGTCACTGTCAAGGCACAGTGAAAACACTGGGTGACAATTACTTAGGACGGACACAAGCAGAATATGGACGTTGCGATCAATCAGCTCCTGAATACCCTAAACTATGATAAAGGATGGGAACAGTCAGCAGCCGTTTCGTGATATAAGATCAAGTGATCAGCAAAAAGCCCATTCTGGAACCGTGAAACGTTATCTCACATATTATTAGCAGATTGACATTGTTACCTGAAAGTTTTGATATAAAATAAGAACGAATACAGAATCAAAGTCAACATCCTAATCGTCGGAGCCCTTCCCTTGTCACATCATTGGCAGACCATTCCCCTCAGGACGACAAATCAAACTCACGGCGGCTCTGAGCGCCTGGTCGAGGTCGTTCATCAGGTCCTGTGCGTCCTCCAGGCCGACGCTGACCCGGATCAGAGAGTCCGTGATGCCCAGACGCTCGCGGTCGGCCGCGTCCACTGAGGCGTGGGTCATCACGCAGGGCAGCTCCGCCAGCGACTCATACCCGCCCAGGCTCTCCGCCAGCGTGATGATCTTGATGTTCTTGAAGAAGGCCCGGCTCTCGGTCAGGCCGCCCTTGATGTAGAAGCTGAACATGCCCGAGCAGCCCATGGTCTGGCGGCGCGCCAGCTCGTGCTGCGGGTGCGACGGCAGGCCCGGGTGCAGCACCTTCTCGACGGCAGGGTGGGACTCGAGGAACTTGGCCACGGCCACGGATGAGGCGCCGTGCTGGCGCATACGCAGCGCGAGCGTCTTCAGCGAGCGGTTCACCAGGAAACAGTCGAACGGAGACGGCACCGGGCCGATCGCTGCAAAAGTAAGCGGGGATCGAACGGTCAGCGAATGGTTAGATCAGATTCAGAAAGTAATCCGCTGAGCTTTTATGGTGTCGAATTGGGTCAAAGTTCGAAGAATAATCACAACAAGCAAGTACAGGGACTCTAAGATCGATATCAATTATCAAGCATTGGCGATGTGCAAGCACTGTGAATCCAAAACGTAATTAAATCCCTCTAGATTTGATTATTTTGATCAACAAAAACAATTGTTTATATTATAACAAGTTGCACACATTCACACATCAATAAAGCAATACAAAAAGTGAAAAAAACAGATGCACCACAACCCCACCCAACATCAAGAATCTGGCCTGTCAACATGTCTACCTCACAATCCAACCCCACCCCACACCACACCCGCAGCGCGCGGCCCGCTCACCGTTCTGCAGGAAGCGCAGCTGTTCGTGCACGTCCTCCCGGTTGGTGGCCACCAGTCCCATCACCACGTCTGTGTGGCCGTTCATGTACTTGGTGGCCGAGTGCATCACAATGTCGGCGCCCAGCGTCAGCGGTTGCTGCCGGCGGTGGGCAGATAGGGTGAGACGGGGAACGGGGGGGGGGGGCGCAGCGGTGAGGTCGAAGGGAGGTCAGAAGAGTGTGAGTTACTGCAGAGTGCAGATGCTAGAAGTGAATGTCCTGAAGCGTTGATATGACAACCATTTACATTGGAAGTGTTAGACTGTTGATGATAGGATAAGCCCACAATGCGTTGCTATTGACTCAACAACAATGACTCAGCAACAACGCAAACACGTGATAAAAACTACACCCACTCAGCCCAACTACATTTGCCTAACCAAGTCGAACTCGAAGTCACGTACCATCAAAATGCACATCAGTCAACACTGCAATATTTATATAACAAGACCTCGACGTCCTCTTCTAGAGTCATACAACCTCGATTTTTTATTCTTGATTCTTTACAGCCTTCACCCGCCTACCTACGTGTTTTCTGCCGCTGCGCAGACTCTGGTCGTCGCTCACCTGGCAGTAGGAGGACATGAACGTGTTGTCGACCACCAGTCGCACGTTGGGGTGCTTCTTCACCACAGCGGCCATGGCTGCGATGTCCACCAGCTTCATGGTCGGGTTGGTCGGTGACTCGACCCACACCAGCTGGGTAAGCGGAGAGCAGGGATGGCCGTCAGCAGCGGCAACGGGTGGTGGGACAAAGCGGATGTCGTTTAAAAATTAAGTATAAGTTGAGATCACTTGTTTGATCGATCGGTGCCACATATGTTACACTATTTACTGGTCTATGTGAAGCGGTAACAAATGTAATGAATATCAAATACTCTGCTTGGGAGTTAAGATTATAACACATTCCAAGAGAATAACTATCCGAACAGTCCCAAGTGCCACAGGCCGTTTGAAGTTACCTGAATCCTCCCTCTCTATCGCCCGACTTCTCCCCACTCTCTCTCTCTCACCCTTGTCTTGTCGGTGATGGCGTCGGCCACCTTCTGCGGGTCGGAGGCGTCCACAAAGGTCGCCTGCACGCCCATCCGGCACGCCACCTTGCTCAGGTAGCGGTTCGTGCCGCCATACAGATCGTCCATTGAGACGATGTGGTCTCCGCTGCTCAGCATGTGGACGATGGTCGTGGTAGCGGCCAGACCGGACGCGAACGCCATGCCTGGGGAGAAATTGAAGTCATAGGGATTTTCATGAATATGTGAATGTAAAATTGTTGAGCTGTCCGCATGCATCGGCAAATGGAATGAAAAGACGAAGAAGGTCACCTTCGTGGAATGATTAAATCTCAACACTCCAAAGCTCGATTATATAGAAACACGGCGAGGAGTTGAACGACACTTACCGTATTTGGCCTTTTCCAGGGAGGCGAAGCACTTTTCCATGGCATCACGGGTCGGGTTGCCGCTGCGAGAGTACTCGAAACCCTGCCGGGACCAAAGCTCAGTTCCAAACACGTCCCGCATTAATTTGTGAAACCCCTTAATCAATGTGTACACGAGCCTAGGCTATAAAGAATAAACAGTCCGCTGTCAAGACGGAGTGGATATAAACCAGATTGTCAAGCACCTTTTCCGCTGAGATCTCGATGGAAAATGGAGAAGAAAGGAAAGTTAGCAGAAGGGCACACTGCAACTGCTGTTGGAAGTGGATGGTCACAACTTGGTTGGAACGCAATAGTTGGCCTCAAAAGCAATTTGTCTGTCTCAAAAGAATGTTACGTCATCAGTGATGGATACCGTAATAGCAGGAAGGTCACGCCACCGACGAAAGTAGCCTGTTCAGTGTTCATATCAAGTCTGTTTATGTCTGTGCGTTTGTAAATAATCCACAGAGGACGAGCAGAGATACGAACGATTAAAGTACGCACTGATTTGTGAATGACACATGCGTTAGACATTCTAAAATGACAGCATTGATATACCGCTTCGTCCTTACTGTCTTCGAACAACAAACAAACGTACACACAACGTCACTGTCAAATATGAAGTTCTGTTCTAATGTAAACTGGACACACGTAACACTAATAATAATATTAATAATTATTAACCCTTAAAAGTAGCGTTCGCCGGTCCCAACTATCTTTACAGCCCCCCCCCTCTCATCAACCTTAGTTTCATAAAGACACCATCCCAGTCCTAGCCTACCCAAAATACCCAAGGTGCTCTACCCCTCCCCCATTCGATACCCCTGCCTCTTCATTTGTAACCCCCTCCCCCTCTTACCCGGTGCTCGGCGGGCGCGTCCTGTTTGAACGTGGTGGCCATGGAGATGGGCGGCACCACGGCCATCGAAGTCCACTGCTCCGGCTCCTGGCCCATGTGACAGGCGCGCGTGGCGAACGTCGTGTCCAGCGGCAGGAAACCCTCCATGGTGGCTGCGTGTGAGTGGGGTGTGTGTGACCTGGGGGAGAGAGGGGGAGGGGGGGTCAACGGAGAGCGGCGGGGTGACACGACTGGTCAACGTTCAACTTACACCGACAGAAGGTCAGGGTCAGAGAAAACAAATCTGCAAATTATTCAGAGGAGTAGGTGTTTATAATGGATCACAGCGCACAATCACCAACAGACCGCAGCCACAAGACTCAAGAGGCATGTAGTCGGTTTTACAACACGAGCCTGTCGGGATCGGTCACGGGGTCACCTGCCACGCCCCCTCGGGTGTCACACACCCCGCCCTCCCGGTGTCAGACCCCGCCCCCTCGGGTGTCACAGCTGTTCGTCCCTGTCGTGACCCGCTACCGGTAGTTTTCCACCCGAACAGGCCACAGCGGTGGTCGACCCGCCCCGCCGGCCACCGCGAGGTCCACATGCGCCCACTGTCTAAACACTGGCGCGCACACACGTGTTTCTGCGGGTCTGCTCCGTCCCAGAATGGAGCAGACTGTTCACCGGCACCCTTCATCATACCGCCAGTAGACGCAGCGGCGGGGCTCGGATGGTATATGGCATTACTAGAGGCGGATCCAGCTCAGAGTTTTTTTTTTTTTTTTGGGGGGGGGGGGGCAAACCATAAAATTTATCGATTCTTTCCATGCATCGTCCATAGGCGTAATGTTAAAATTATGCCGTTTGGGGGGGGGGGGCAAATGCCCATTTTGCCCCCCCCCCCCTGGATCCGCCACTGGGCATTACAGCTGCACAGAGACAGATGTCTTTATAAGCCATGTTCGTAGCAAGCGCATGCTGCCGAATGAAGACAGATTTGTTCTTTGTCAGAGCTGAAACCTTTAAGTGAACGCTTATGTTTAGCACGGTGATGTTTAGTAGGTAAGATAAATAAGCAGTGATCGATTTCGAGACAAAAATACATGCTAACGAATAGCATGTATATTTGTTGAAATTCGTTTTTGCTCGTCCACAAACAGAAAGCTGTCAAAAAAGCGCGCATGTCATCTGTCTGAAAGTGACCGCCCGGACCGAGACACGCCCCCTCGCCATGACATGTTGATCCGCATCACACACAGACCACCGTGGTGGGACACTCCTCCCGGACGGGAGCACCGCGAGAGCCCTGGCACATGTTACACGCCTACAACAAAACAGCACCTGCCCCTGGCACTGAGAGGGGACACACAGGACACACGACATTCGAACCGTGCTGACGTGATGTGTAAATGTTTATGTCGAGAAGTGTCGAGTGATGGGATGGCGATATGTTGACTGGATTGCTTAATTTTAAATGGAAATATCCCGCCAATGATACTGAACAGACACCTCATTGTGTGGTGCGCACAAAGTGTGCAATGATTGTGTCACCGGCAGGCGACAGCAGCGGCGAGGCGGGCAGTAAAATGGCAAACGGCGCTGAAATAGGTACGGCAGCTTCTGTCCACGGTTCGATAGATCTTTTGACAGCCGATAACTAACTTTGCTCGATTCTGTCACTGTCAGAACTGCTCACAAAACAGAATAACTCGACAGGTCATAAAGTGCAGCTGCAGTGCAGCCTCGCACGTGCGCAAACGAGGGCTTCAAAAGTGCGCCCCTGTAGAAGATAGCCCACAGGTCATCCCGGCGCGAGAACAGGCGACGACCAGACGCGCTGTGTCTGGTACTCTGATGGTGACCAGACAAAACCCGGGGTCATCAACACCAGCGTGCAGTCGGAGCTGGGCTATCCTCCGCGTTCAATGGAAACCTTGCGAAAGAAATGAAACCCGAGATGGTTCGCCTAAACACTGAAATGTCGTAACGTTTGGGAATGGGGCGTATCTCACTAAAGTCGAGGCGCCGGACGAGCAGATGTCCAGTGAGCCCCGCCAGCCGCCGGGGGGGGGGGGGGGGGCGGACGCCGCGTGGTGACCCTCCCCCACCCCCTCCCCCCGACTCCGACCCAGAGACGGGTCACAGCTAGTGGTGTCAATTTCAGAAAACGTGTGTCCAATGTCCGTCCAATGTCCAATACTTACGTCGACTGTCCGTCCAAAAATGTCCAAACCAGCCATTTGTCCAAAGATGTCCGACACCTACGCAATAGTTTACACTCAACACTGTTATTTAATTTGCTTTTAATGTACCATTACCAGCTCAAAAGTGTTAATCATATCGAAAGCTGAGTTTTCTAATAGCCAATCAATGTTAAACACGATTACTTTATAAAAATGTTGAGGTGTAGCAAGCGATTGTCCAAAGTTGTCCAAAGCCTGCTGTCATTGTCCAACCGAATTCCGAATTGGACATTGGACAAAATCGGAATTCCGAAAATTCAAGTTCCGATTGACACCACTAGTCACAGCCAGCTGGTCAAACACGCGGGGCGAGAGACGCGGTGGCGTGACCAACCCCTCCCCCTCACACCGGCCTGGGATCACCTATATTTTCAGCTGGGAACGCGCCTGTGTGCCGCGACCGGTAGAAGGTAGATCAAGTGATTGAGCCTAGCCTGTGAACAAGTGTGAGGACTCGAGCGATATTGAGATTAAAGGCCGTGATTTGAAGTCGTCTTTGACCGACCTGAAAACGACCTGAATTTCTGCGCCGAGTGTGTGATAGAGTGCAGCAACTAACAAGGCACAAAAAATTGCACATGCACCCCCGACAAAAAGGATACCCAAAAAAGATGCCCCTGATTCTGAATCCGACAGGAAATCCGTGCAAATAAGTGAAAATTTCTACAATCGAGCACATTTTAGTTGAGACTGAGCAAACAATTAGCCTTGCAACTAGAATCCCGTAGTTTCAGACGAAAGCAGTCCCAGCCCTCTACAAACATCATTCGGCAGCTGAGTCTGCCAGAATGCCGTGTCCCGTCCGCAGATGCTAATGTGAGAGGGACGAGAGAAGGGGGTGGATTGCTGCGTGACCTGTACACTGTACAGCTGTGTCGACGGAAACAGGACGACACCTTGTATCTCTAACCTGCGAGTAGGTCAATGGCGCTACAATGAGGTGACGCGATACGGACCTGTTGTAAAACGACCGCGCCGCGAGAAAAAAAAAAGCAGCTGACGAGCGATACGCTGCGCTGCTGCAGCGAATAGAAAATGGAGCAGAAAGAACGGTGGCTAGGCTAGGCAAATGTCCTACTGCAATTAGGAAGAACAAATGCTGCGTTACAAGAGCACAACCCATATGGTATGCAGTTGAGTAAAGCATTGAATATCGGTAACCAAAAAGCAAGGGTCAATTTGAAGCGTTAAAACGTCGTGCGCGAAATACAAACAATCCATCCGATAAAATCCAAGGGAAGAACTCGCTGAGCACAAACCGACCTGGAATGAGGTGCCTCTCGCGTTCTCGTCCCACGCGGCGCCGCTGTCGGTACGACTGAGAACGACCGGCTGGTCGGCTGCCAACTATATAGACCGGCCACGCCGACGGGGGCACGGCCGCCAGCGTGTGACGTCATGTGACGTCACCCTCGTACAACCCCGTCGGAGCGGGCGTAGACGTAAAGGGCGCCGACTGCCGTCTGCCCTGCGGGCTGGCGAGCTTCACAAGTTAGTCCCCAATGCAATTCGCCCACAGCACAAATCCAGGGGACATACCACAGAAGTGCCCCAGGAGGCCGCCGCGCTGGTCCGTCGGACAGCGATGTAGTGCCCGGCGCTACCTGGCGCCTCTACAGGTGCAAAAGGTTTATACGGCCGTCGGCAGGCGAGTTCTGCAACACTGCAGCTCGGGTCAATAACCCGGCCCCGGGAGAGGGCACAGCGTCACCAAATCAGCGCAAACCGGGCGAGTACAGGGTGTTCGCGAAAATATGTCATGATTTCGTATGAGCATTATCGCCAGCTCAAATAAGCTATGATCAGATGTTTTACTAAAATGTGTTGCCTTGACCTTTAAGTGTTGTTATTGACAAGTCCCAGTGCCTCATGTGTAGCCGGGCGCACCCCACACAGTTGACATGAGGCATCTCCGCTTTCCGTTCTAAAGAGACCGTACACATTAAGGCCCTGTAAATCCAAGGACTAAATGCCCCTCTATACTATTGTAACATTTTTTTTTTAGTTCAGGGTCTCACATTTCTCTGTGAGTTGTGGCATGTTGTTTATCATGCGAATAAATAACACGTGGACAACGCCTGAATTCATGACAATGACCTCATCACTACTGGACCGTAAACGATACCGGGCGGTCAGGCTAGAGCTGGAAGCCCGGAGGATGGTGAGGTGAGACTAGTCGGAAGAATAGACCGAAGCCCCGTCGAAGTATTTCCGGGTAGCTTTGATACAAAGGGGTAGAATGAAGAAGGGATGTAGTGTAGGTGATCACCTTGTGCCGCTGTCCAGTGATGAATATTAGGAAGTTTGATCAACGGCCTCCCAGTCAAAAGTCTTCAGTTCAAGTTAGAATGGGTAGATCGATGGGGATCACATCTAGGAAAATTGGTAGATTAGACGAGCCTCTGAGCGCAGAATAGAGAAAGACCACGGGCCCTCGACCCCAAATCAGCTCTTAGCATTGAGCATCGTTTACCGGTTCAGTCTGCCGTCCATATAGACCCGTATCGACTTCCGTCTGAACTCTGAAGCAGTCTGTGAACACCATCGGCCTGTATCGTCTGACTGTCGCCTGCTCGATCACACCGAAACACGAGCCGGCCTGAGGTCGGGACAGGGTATCAGGAGGTGTCACCCGACCCGCGCCCGCCACCACACAGTACCACTCATGGGAGGGCAGAGATGCGCGGAGCTGCCCCACGCTCGGATGAAATCCAACCGGCTTCAGGAGGGGCGAGCGACGCCTACGCCAAGCGATTTCATGGGAGGGTCCACAAAAAAAGCACGGACTGGCCATGATTGGATGGAATGCGACCTCCCAACCTGAAAACATGCAAAAGTTAATTATCAAATTATTCGGAAAGCATTCAATCGCCACATTTACAGGTTCACAAACAAAAACTTAATGAGGAGATTTGGCTCCGTCAAGCGGAGCGGTTTTTGGTAAGGAAAGTTTACGCCGGCTAGAATGATTCCATGACGGTTTTTCGTCCAGCAGATTTTCGTCGGACAATTTTTCGTCCGCAGATTTTCGTCCGACTTTTTTTCGTCTCGCATTTTTTCGTCTGTACAAATTTTCGTCCGTGCATTTTTTCGTCGGTACATTTTTTCGTTTGTACATTTTTTCGTCCGGACATTTTTTCGTTCGTATATTTTTTCGTCTGTGCAACTTTTCGTCCGCGGACATTTTTTCGTCTACAATTTTAACGTAACGTAACCTAACCTAACCTAACCTAACCTAACCTAACCTAATCTAATCTAACCTAACCTTACCTAACCTTACCTACTGATGTTTGCCTACCGGGGGATAAGGAAAAAGTTACTTGCATGAATAGATTGCAAGCAATGGTAAGTCAAATATTTTTAGGTTAAGTGGTTATGCACCAGGCTTCAGGCCTTCGGCCTGAAGCCAGATACACAACCACTTAACCTAAAAATATTTGACTTACCATTGCCTGTAATCTCTCCTAAGGCATTGCCTTCGGCACTGCACTGCTTCGCCCCGAGTATTATTATGACGTCATTTGCCTCACAGTTGAATAGCATTGTAGTATGTTTTCATTCAACCTTGGGTGCACAGACGTAAAATTTATTGAACGAAAAAATGTCCGGACGAAAATATGTACAGACGAAAAAATATACGAACGAAGAAATGTCCGGACGAAAAAATGTACAGACGAAAAAATGTACAGACGAAAAAATGCACAGACGAAAAAATGTACAGACGAAAAAATGCGAGACGAAAAAAAGTCGGACGAATATCTGCGGACGAAAAACTGTCCGACGAAAAAATGTCAGACGAAATTTTGTCCGGACACGGGCTAGAATGGTGGCCAGGAAAAGCTTCAACTGCCTTCAACATTCAAAAATAGTGGGAATTCTACAAAAGCACACTCCAAACTCCACGCCCAGGCACCAATGGTTACGTACAGGGAGATAAAGACACAGCATAAAGCCCTTCCATTTCGGGGAACATTACGAGATGGCCTGGTCTGCCATCCTGGCTCTCGTCACGATGATACAGACATAACGCAGCCAGACCCACAGCGTTCCAGGGAGGGGACACCACCCTCCCCCTCCCCGACCCATCCGCCCAGATCATCGCGGCGGGACACCGCTGAATCATGGTGAGCTCGCAGCGTCCAGCAGCGGAACTGGACTCCACCCCGCTAACCAGCGATGGAACGCGGTCGTAACTGCTCTGATCCGCCCGGTGACCGTGGTAATCAGCCTGGTTACCCCGCCAGTGACCTGACCCGGCACATCCGGCCGGGGTCGGGTGAGCGGGGATGGGTGACGGCGAGTCCCACAGGCCGGGCAGCAGTGGCGTCATCTATAGCGACTGACGGGAACTGAGAACTACTGGCAAACTAGCAGATGAACAAGCTTTTCCACCACAATCGGTCACTAACATACATACAATGGCAGGTCTAAATTCGCCAAGATCAGAATGTGTCCAACCAAGTGATGTCAATTACGGAAAATCGTGATACCAATACCAAACCAAACACCAAAAATATCCATGGAAAAATACCGAAACCGAACTGACTTGGGAATATGAGGAAAATACCAACTTTTTACCAAAATTCCAGCCTCTTTTACGTTAGTGAGGATTCATAATACCAACAAAATACCAAATGCACTCGCCTTGAAATACCAAATTGAAAAACCAAGTTGGTATTGGTTTGGTATTGGTATACCAAAAAATTGGTATCCGATTGACATCTCCAGTCCAACCCCACCATGCTTATTTGCTACCAACAAAAAAAAATCCAATTTTTATCCACAAAATGACCAAAAACTTGGTCACCACCACACCAAAAACCCAGACACAACCAATTAGATCTGCCCATGGTTGCTGTCTCATAACTAATCACAAAGCAAAAGCTATACAGAATATTAATTCAAATTCAACAGAAAATGCAAAACTAATGATGCAAAAGTCATTATCTGTGCCCCCTAGTTATCTGCCCATGGCTACAAAGTATGAATGAAAGCTGACATTGACATAAGGACTTATGAAGTGGTACCTATGGGCCATGGGGACAAGGTTGCCTAGATTGTGGCAGACAAGGGAGAGACATTGTTGCAATGGTAATGGTTTTGTCTTTTAATCCAGTACTGAGTGGGAGAAGCAGTACCTACCACTTATTTTATTGCTCAGAAATTGGGCAGATAATTAACCACTAAACATTTTACACTTTAGTAGTAGATGCTATTCTGATTACCACAAACAAGCGAAGCGTGCATTGACATCATCGATATTAACCTGTCAATGTGGAGTTGGAGCAGAGGGCAACTTTTCAATAACATCAGTCATGTTGAAATAATACAATATTGTGAGAGTAACAATAAATTACAAAGTATATGTATGACATGATTTGACATGACATTTAACGTTGAGTTCAAACTTCGAAACCTGAATATTGAGGCTCACTGCTGAGAGCTAACATCAATCCAACTTCTCACCTGTATAAACAGCTTGAGCTACAGGGTGTTTCACTAAAAGTGTCAAAAAGAAAATGCTTATTAAAGATATATAAAATACGCAAAGCACGTGGTTGTGCACGTGGCTTTGTTGCAAATTTTTGGACATTTATGCTTTGGCCACTTAAGATATATCTTACACTCATACGGAGCGAGGGCAGGAGGCCAAAGTTACTAGTCGTTTTTTCCTTATACAGAACAAGAACAGGTTATTTACACCGCAACGGGAGCGGTGGATTACACTTACATTTGGTGCTATCAGAAACATTGAAACCGTACGCCGACTTTTCAGGAAACGTTTCACTCTCTCACCTCGCTACGACCCAGATTATAAAAGTTTCAAAGGGCTTCTTGAGAGGTTTAAAAGGGTTCCTTTGATGCCGGCTCCAGTCCAAAAAAAAGGCGGGTCGCCCCCACCTCTCGGCGGAAATCGTTGAAAAGGTCAGGGTCTTTTTTTAGGGCCTTTTAAGATAACAAGAAGCTTATTTCAACATCAGAAATAGCCAAGCCCCCAATTTATCAGAAACAACCACTGTAACAGCTGTAGCCACCAAGAACTGGCTGGACCAGAAGTTCCGTTCCGTTCCCTGGCCGAATAATCAGCTGCCTCACCGCCCGCCCCTGGCCAGCGCGAGGCCCCGATCTGTCACGCTAGCCTTCTGGTTTTGGTCAGTAGCTCTCGCAGAGCTGAGGAAGACTTAAGTCGCATCACTTTTGGAGCTGAAGAGCACAATGCAAGGCTTTGCCGACAGTCTGGACGCTGAAGATGAAAACGGGCTGTGAGGCACCTCCGGACACGTGCCGAAACGGTGCATCAAAAGAAGCGGCGGATATGTGGAATAGGTTTGAGTGACGGTGATATCATTTTATATATTCAAATGTCCAACAATCGCGGATAGAATGATGTGCAAATGTCCATAGAAAACATTGTTATTATGTGCATAAGGACCTTTTACTTTTTGACACTTTTAGTGAAACACCCTGTAGGAATTAGGATGATGAGTTACGTGAAATTATTTTGATCAATTGCCCTTCTTTACCGATTATAAGCGGAATTGGAATGCACCGGTGATCAGCAAAAGCTCTGGCCTGGCTCTCGCATGTCTAGCAGACGGCCACATTTCATTTGATTACGCTTCAGTTGAAATATATTTACGTCTATGACGTCTGTTTTTAAGCCAATCGTCGATTAGAATAAGAAAATCTTATCCACATATGACAAAAATTTGCAAGTGAAAAGTTTGATCAAATACGACATTTTTCCAACAAACAACAAAAAATCAAATTTCAAATTGAAGGTACCGCATAATTGAGCTCATTTATCAGAAATTTCCCAGGAAATACCTCATCATTCAATGACGTCAACGATTCCTATGAAAGACATTGTTGAAAAAAACACACAAATAAGGTTTTGAATGAAACAAGTGCGCAGCAAATGGCTAATCTGGTAGCTGATATGGAGGATTTGGTATCAATTTTCCTTGAATTACCGTAATTTGGCAAAGTTTGAACAAAAAAGTAATCTTGCTCCGACTTTAGGGCCTTGGCTCCGACCACCATCGTCAGTCGTCACCGTCGGTGCCGGCCGGCGCTGGCTCAATTGAATTGTGCAATCTCGTACCACTCTGTTCAGTGGCGCGGGAACCGGGGGGGGGGGGGGGCTAGCGGGGGCTGAGCTGAGCCCCTCCAACTTTTCGGCTGGGGGGCTCGTAATGTATTTTGAGCCCCTTCAACTGGAGGAATCCCGAATCGAAATCGGAAATCTACGAACATAATTTCATAGATTCATACATAAGCGCGGATAGGTTGCCAAAACGGTAAATGTTTTCGTTTTTCTCGTTGAAACGGCCAATGTGTGAAAAATGGCATAAAATCGTTGAGAAAACTAGATCTGGGGGGTACCCGAGGTTGATCAATGATCTCTATTATGGTGCAGCCCCCCCCCCGTCTGGAAGAAGTTCCCGCGCCACTGGCTCTGTTTGTATACCTTCGTGCCGACGGCTAGAGAAAGAATGAGAACAGACAGCACACTAGTTTGTCGCCCTCACCTCGCCTCGCGCGCTGGCAGTTGACACATGGCGTCCGTTTGATCCGCCTCTCTCGTCTCCATGACGGGTCTTCCTCTAGGCTCTATAGATGGCTTTACCTACTCTCGTCCGTCTCCGGTCTCGATCGAGAGGTGACGGCTGACGCGACCCGAGCAACCGGAGCCAGTCCGTTTGGCCAGCCACTAAACTGTCGGTCGGCTACCGGCCTCATCGGTGCCCCAGCTAGTTAGACGAAAGGAAACTTGGTTAGACGCAGGACCAGCTGCCGTCTGCACCGTTAGCCGATAATAATAATTTATTTGAAAGCATTCCCATGTCTATGGACTATGGAGCGTTCTAACAACGTTTCGGAAAGCTGTAATATTTTACGCTTTGTGAATGTTTGGGCGAAACTGCAATTATTAGATACAATATTCAAATCCCGGCGTTATCGGTTAGGCCTAACGCTGACACGACGTGTTCTGTGTTTACTAACGGTCGATGACACAGCTGTTAGCTGTATGGCAGTAGGTATTTATTTACTATTTTGCCCAGATGTACGTACTTCGACAACTATTTTAGACGTTTTACCAACATTAGTTGGTTAAGTTTCAATTATTATTTTCAGCCGAGCCCAAGACAAAAAAGCTAAATTTTCATTGGAATAGACGCCGGCATACAACACCATACGGGCTCCAGAACATCTAATAAACTTGTTTTGCCACTAATCGAGATCCCGGCATGGCTTATGTTTCCCGCGACAAACAATGTTTGGGCTCGACCGGAGACTGACGGCTCAGTCTGGTCGCAGTGGGTTAATGTCCCTTCCATGTGGGGTAATGATGCGGGCGGCCGAGCCGAGCCATAGGGGCGGTTCGGGCTGTTGTTGCCGAGCCTGTGGCATCCATGCCACTGCGGTGTTCATTGTTGGTCGGGCGAGGGTGTGGTGCTGTCGGGGGTGCCGGGAGGACGCGAGGAGTACCGCAGGAGAACGGCAGAACCACGGGAGGACACCGAGAGAACCGAATAAGGGCGGTGAGAGGATCGAATAAGGGCGGTGAGAGGATAAAAAAGGACGGGGAGAGGATCGAATAAGGGCGGTGAGAGGATCGAAGAAGGACGGTGAGAGGTGGAGAAACTTTGCAACGAGCCGAGAGGCTAACACCTGAGGGCTAACGAGGCCAGGAAACTGACTCATCAGAAGGATCGTAAAAAGAGCTTGTAAGTAGGTACAGCTGGCAGTTGCAAGACCGCCCGGCCCGCGACACCTCTTGGGGCGCCGGGGTGAGACCGACAGGTGGCTGCCGACCCTGAGTTGTCACAGTTCGACAGCGCGGCAGCTCTGACTCAGCAGTGGCGTCAACAGTACTGCGGAGGTGACCGGGGTCGGGCCACGAACGCTCCACGCTCAGTTCTCGGTCAGAGTGAGCGCCTGTTGATCCACTAGTTTGTTCACAAGCCTGTCCACCGGCAGTTAATTTAGTGAGACCCAGCAGATCAGGGAGACCCATCGGTTTAGAGAGACCCAATCAGTTCAGCAAGACCCCTCCTCTGTGTTTCCGCCGTGAACTTACAGCGCTGCAAAATGCAAATGCCACCTGCGCCGTAACCACATTGGCAACGCCGCAGCTGTGACGGCCAGGCGCCAGTGACGGACGGGGCTCGACTGTAGCCGCGGGGTTCGACTGTAGCCGTGTGTGTCGTACATACAGGTGGTTCGGTCACAGCCGCAGCTGGGCCGGCCGACAGGCCTCGGTGCCGCCCGTCACCCGCCGCGGCCCGAAGGCGTCAGTGGTGCGCGGTTCCGGCTGCCCTGCCGTGACTCTGAGCTGACGGACCGGCACCTCCGGCCCGTGTACCGTGACCTGGCGTGACCTGGCTCGGGCGGGTGTGCTACCATTCAGCGTGGACTGGCTTGGAGCAGCATCAACACATTCAGGCGCACCACAGCTACTGTCTGCCGTGAATTTCGCTGATCAGCAAACATCTACCGCTCGCCGTTGACTAACATCCTGACTCAGCATGACCTGTCGCGAGGTCACCCCGACCCAGTGACATGCGCGGCCCTGGTGCGTGATGCGGCGCTGCGCCGGGGATGGCTGCAGTTCTCAGCACCAGCGGGGACGGCAGCGGCGGCGGCGGCGACGCGCTGACCCTCGACTTCATCAGCGGGCTGACCAACGAGGAGAAGCTGCTGATCATCGTGGGCAGCGCCGGCGCCGTGCTGCTGATCGTGCTGCTCGTGGTCTGTCTGGTCGGAGAGGTGTGCCCCCTGCACACCGTCCTCTACAAAGGTGCGGAACGCTACGTTAGTTAGTTAATTGGGCCTTTAGGGCGTGTTGACCACAATGGTCATTTTACCGTATTAGCCCATTGTGGACAACTTCAGCGAGAGACTCACCATGCGCTGCTTGATATATAGTTCTGTAGATATAAAGAAATCAGCGTTCACGTTTCAGGCGCAGAAAACTGTCTCAGCTCACAGGATCGTGCGCTCATTTCCTTTCATGCAGTGCCGTAGGCATGAAAGTCGGGTATTAGGTAAATGGGTGGCGTGGGTACCATGCCCCCCCCCCCCCCTTAGCGGCCCCATAGTGGTGTGAATGGAATGTCCCCATAAAACATGTGGCGCACGCCCCGCATGCTACAGCTGGTCTACAATGACATTAAGCTTTTTTCTTCTTGGAGCATATGCAGACCTTGAACTCTACGTGGCATCATTAATCTTAACAGCGTGCCATATACTGTCAAAACTCAAAACATAAACCGCCTTTTTCAAAACCATCGCATTTCTTTCTTAGGCATTATACTATGCATGCATATTAATAGGCAGTGAAGTCATAGCATGGCACCGTCTCAGAGGCGCTCTTACCACAAGGGAGCATACAAAGCTGGATTAAAATTCCAGAGACAGTAGGTAAAAAAGAATAAAAAATGATGTTCAACAAGAATAAAAAGTAGCAATGCAGCAACAAGTAACATATCCATCGTTCGCTCGGTCTTCGCTATGTTCTTAGAAATGGGTGAACCGTTAATCTCCGTTTTATTCACTGCCTTTTCATTCACTTGGCGCAAAAAAAATGCGGTTGCTACCTGATCATTCTTTGTTTTGTTTCACTGAGAAACAGATCAATGCTATTCAAGTGGATATTTTTTTTTTTGATTATTAAAAACACTTATTTCCAAATAATGAGTCATTCGCGATAAATGACCCTGCCTGCTTTTTATCATCGGCAGATGAGTGCTCGCTGGGGAGCCGGCCCGGCTCGCTGTCGTCGTCCCGGAACCTCGGAAACAGCCGAAGTCAGTCGAGGGATGACCTGGACACACCGAGGCCGCCCAAAAAACGACCCGGTAAACGCCGCCGTCTGTCACACCAGGCCTGCTGTCCTGACTAAGAGCAGCTCACCTTTAAACGTTATTTTGTAAACGATTTTAGCTGGGATGTTTTACATTTTAGATTCACGATTATATTCGTATTAATTACTTGTTTTTTCTTAAGTGGTTTTTTTTTTTGTATATGTGATAAGCAATTAAAAAGCGTAATAACACACGCCCGGTTAGTCGGGCCTGTGTCTAATGTTTCAACGGAGCTCGCGCTGAAAGCGCGCTAACCAAGCTCTCCTGCGTAAATTCGCTACTGACGTATGTAAGTAACCGATAACGCTGGCCCCATTATTTGCGGTCATGTTGCTTTCTTCACCCAGCAGTATTGACACGATACCCCAGCCTCATATCTATAGTTGGCGCATGGCATATCAGCGGGGCCTAGCGTCCATGTATCCGCACACAATAGGCAAGAATGGGGCCCTGGCGTCTCAACAAAAATGTCAACGGACGAACCTGCCAATATGGCTGCTGTGTCTCCTGTCCGTACCATATAGCAAACTTGTCCTCTGCAGCTATACATATGTCGTTGTCTCCTGTCCGTATATAACCGCTCGTTGTCTGCAGCAATAAGACTGTTCTGCCTCCTGTCTGTATCGCGTATAACCGCTCGTTTTCTGCAACATATTTCTATTCTGTCTCCTGTCTATGTCCTGCATAGCCTCCCGTTCTCCCCTGCAGAGAGGACGGGTCTTTTGGACGGTCTCAGCCTGCAGTCGCGCGGCCGGGACTCGACCTACTCGTCCATGTCGGACAGCGGACGACACTCTCCGACCCCGACACTCGCCTCGTTCAGGGTGAGTGCAGCACGAGTGACACGCTGACAATGGCACTGACATGACACGAGAGTCGGCACGGTAAAATTTGACACTGGCGTGAGTCGGGTGACACTGGAGCGAGGAGTGTCACGTGCTGACATGCTGAGTGACAACTCGCGGTCCATTTACGTCTCGCTAGAAGACAGGCAACCTCACAAGGGTCGCAATATTATAAACAATTATGATCGCCACTTATTGCTTTACCATGACAGAAAAACGTAACACGGCATGCCACCGATCACACCATGATAACAGATGACTGGTAGGTATGAGGCAATCGTGCAGATATCGTGACGCCGTTTATACTGCGATGCACGTTATACAGGCCACACGATTTGCACATAGGCGGCGGAACAGGGAGGGTACCGGGGCACCGTGCCCCCTTTGATTTTTGCATTTTAACATTAACCCTATGGGCGTTGCATGGGAAGAATGGGACCAAAAGTCGGCAGTGCCCCCCCCCCCTTAATTGAAGGTGTTCCGCCGCTACTGGATTTGCAGACGTGAAACACGAGTGCTGGTCGTGTTTGCGGTATAAAACAGAGTGGTTATCTGTGACAGAACAATATAGAATGTGTGATGAAATATTAGGTCAGGTATTATATTTCGTTCATAAAGGAACGGAACAAATAATATATGACGTATCGTAGACTATATATTTCGTGTTATATAGGAATGGCATCGTGTTAGTGATTAAAGTGATTGAGCCCGTTAAAAAATCATCAACATTTTGTGAAACATCAGACACTCGCTTAACTTTGCGACATGTATATAATGCCATTAGGTAATTGTTTACGCCTATAGGCTGATGCCAAAGGCACCGCCTGGGCTATTTCCGTACCCACGACAGCCGGGGGGGGGGGGGGTCGGATCCGACCCCCCCCCCTGTTATCTCGAGAACCAATGGTCGTATCGAGCCCCGCGAGGCGGCGTTCGAAAGGTCTCTACGAGACCTTCCCAAAGCACTCTTAACCCGCGCCCCACTGGGGGGGGGGGGCTATTCATAGCCCCCCCCCTCCCGTTTTTCTAAGATAACTTCCAAACCGCTTGACGTATCGACGCTAAACTTTCAGTACCTTCGGCTGCATCAATTTGACACCTTTTGTCAAAATTTGAACTTCGTACCTCTACCTACCATAGGTCGGCCGGAAATGACGTCAGAGTGACGTAATGTTCGGCCGATTTCGACGCAAAACATTGAACCACGGCAATCGCTTCCAAGGGCTCAGTTTTTAAGCTAGATCCAATTTCTTTGCATGAGAGGACTCAGAATAGACTGCGCTGTCAAACTGCTATCTCGGATTTTCGAAATTTTGAAAATTTCGAAAATTGTATAATTATATAATAAAATTCAAAATTTATATTTTTACATTTTTTCAATTTTTTTGACTTTTCGAAAAAACCGGAATATATGTGATAGAACGCATTATTATGACTAACTCTAGCAAGTTTTAGCTAAATATCTTCAAAAATGGCCAAGTTATACGCATTATTGCAAAAAATTCAGAATTACCTATTAATTTTCTAAATCAATTTTTCAGCACGAATTTGACATTGCACGCCAATATAAATAGCACCATCGTGTTCCTGAGCTCAAACTGCATCCAGTATACACATTTTTGTTGAAAAATTTAAAATTCAAAATTTGACCTTTTTTGACCTGAAAGTGACTTGACCTAAGCTAAATTTGCCTCAAAATGACCTCGAATGACACAGACGACATCAAATTCGAAATTTGTCGTCTAAATGGACCATAAAACATGTGTCACCGTGACCGACGGATGATATTATTTTCGTGACCTGTGATGACCTGAACTTGACCTGAAAATCAAAGTACAAGTTTGCTACCCTTAGAGTAGGTATCTAGAGCATCTGTTCACGAGTGTGTGAACCAAAAATGAGCCTGATCTGACTTGTAAGACGGCGGCCAGAGCCCAAAACGTGAACAAGCCAAAATGCTAATAATTTTTACTTTGACCTGACCTGTGACGTCATCGGTGACCTCGAGGTCAATGAAATTAGGTTTCGCTCGACAGTTTTTCCGGGGCTATCAGACGCCGTTTGAATTTTGACGATCGGCCCAGTAGTTTCGGAGTTAGGAGGGGGCTATGAATAGCCCCCCCCCCCCGTAGGGCGTGTTATACGCAGACCCCAGTGGGGCGCGGGCTAAGATTTTAAGATTGAGGTCAAGTTTCGGGTCAAGGTCAGGTCAAGGGTCAAATTCAGGGGTTTTGCATGATTAGGCTTACGGACAGCGGAATCGATAGCTGCTACTCGAAACTCACCAAAAATGACCTCAAAGACCTAGTGAAGGTACCATGTGCGTATAGGGGTCATACTAAGTACGGGTCAAGGTCAGGTCAGGTCACGAAAGGTCACGGTTTTCACTTTCTGCTACATGGGCGTGCGACACATGTGTTATGGCTTATTTTTCACGCCGAATCCGATGGTAATGGTTGTATTATGTACCTATGTGACCCCAAGTCACTGTGCTGGTGATAAGTGTGCATTGAAAGCATAAAAAATCGTTTATACCATACATAACTAAACAAGGGCTAAGAAAAAAGGACAATTTTTCAACTTTTATTTTTGACATAAAAATGCACTTTTCTAGACGAGCTTTGTCCCAGGAATCTAGTGGTGCCATTTGTTTTCACATGCGATGTTCAGAAGTGCCTCTAATTCACGAAAATGCTTATGACGTCACCATGCCCTATGTATGTTGGCGCTATTTTTTACATTTTGGGGATCAAAAATCGAGATAGAAAGTTGAAATTTGGGACGTCTAATGTTCTAATAGAGCTCTATAACATATATTCCGGTTATTGGAAATTCTCAAAATTTTGGATTTTAATAGCTGTTTTCCAAAATATATAGTTTTTTGAAACTTTAGGGGTTATAAATGCATTTTATGGAAAAATCCGAGATAGCCATTTTGAAGAACTTGTTGAGCTGCTTCTATTCATGTCCTTAATTTGCCATTTGCTTCAACCTTGATTTTTGGCGATTTTTTTAAACATTTACCACTTTTTAAGTGAAAACGCCATGTAGTTACATCACTAAAATCCATATATCTAAAAAAAATGCGGAAAATTTTCTTAACCCGCGCCCCACTGGGGTCTGTGTATAACACGCCCTACTGGGGGGGGGGGCTATTCATAGCCCCCTCCTAACTCCGAAACTACTGGGCCGATCGTCAAAATTCAAACGGCGTCTGATAGCCCCGGAAAAACTGTCGAGCGAAACCTAATTTCATTGACCTCGAGGTCACCGATGACGTCACAGGTCAGGTCAAAGTAAAAATTATTAGCATTTCGGCTTGTTCACGTTTTGGGCTCTGGCCGCCGTCTTACAAGTCAGATCAGGCTCATTTTTGGTTCACACACTCGTGAACAGATGCTCTAGATACTCTAAGGGTAGCAAACTTGTACTTTGATTTTCAGGTCAAGTTCAGGTCATCACAGGTCACGAAAATATCATATCATGCGTCGGTCACGTGACACATGTTTTATGGTCCATTTAGGCCAAAGATTTCGAATTTGATGTCGTCTGTGTCATTCGAGGTCATTTTGAGTCGAATTTAGCTTAGGTCAGGTCACTTTCAGGTCAAAAAAGGTCAAATTTTGAAGTTAAAATTTTTCAACAAAAAAGGTGTCTATTGGATGCAGTTTAAGCTCAGGAACACGATGGTGCCATTTATATTGGTGTACGATGTCAAATACGTACTGAAAAATTGATTTGAAAAATTAATAATTGTGAATTTTTTGCAATAATGCGTATAACTTGGCCATTTTTGAAGATATTTAGCTAAAACTTGCTAGAGTTAGTCATAATTATGCGTTCTGTTACATATATTCGGGTTTTTTCAAACAGTCAAAAACTTTTTGAAAACAATATAAAAATATAAATTTTGAATATTATTAAATACAATTTTCGAAATTTTTAAAATTTTGAAAATCCGAGATAGCAGTTTGATAGCGCGGTCAATTCTGAGTCCTTTCATGCAAAGAAATTGGATCTAGCTTAAAAACTGAGCTCTTGGGAGCGATTGCCGTGGTTCAATGTTTTGCGTCGAAATCGGACGAACATGACGTCACTCTGACGTCATTTCCGGCCGACCTATGGTAGCTACGAAGTTCAAATTTTGACACAAGGTGTCAAATTGATGCAGCCGAAGGTACTGAAAGTTTGGCGTCGATCCGTCAAGCGGTTTGGAAGTTATTGCAGAAAAACGGGAGGGGGGCTATAAATAGCCCCCCCCCCAGTGGGGCGCGGGTTAAAAATTACACAGGAGACGTCAAATTGATGGGGGAGAAGGTATGCCAAGTTTCCAGTTGATAGCGTAAGCGGTTCATGAGTTATTCAAGAAAAACGGAGGGGGGTCGGATCCGACCCCCAGGCGGTCGCGGGTTAACATGCTGAGTGCTGACTGTTGAAGGTCTGAAATATACTGCATGTAATATAGATATCGGTTAATAGTTTGCTGACTCTCTATTTACGGTAAATAAATGACGCAAACATCTTAAGGCAAATGATTAACGCTAACACCTGACACACCCTTTTCATGTGTAAACGCCGTGCCGCAGAGCGCGCCGCTGAGCGGTTCATCCGAGTCCGTACTGGAGCGGTCCGGGGCCGGCCAGCTGAACTTCTCCCTCCAGTATCAGACCAACGGAGACAGGCAGATCGGCAAGCTGCACATCAACGTGCAGGTAAGCTGCCCGCGTCTCACCGGCTCACAGACCAGTCACTTGATTCTCTGAGGAGTGGGGCGATGAAGTTGATGTGCTGTGTGCAGTGTGCACCGGCGCATCAAGCGTCAGTGGCATTTGCCTCATTGCCCTCACTTCACATATTAAAAACGAACGTCGTGGAGCGTTTACAGTTAATTGTTTGCATTCCTTACACGTTGATAGAAATCGTTTCCGGTTTCCGGCACCTCTCCCTCCCGCTCAAATCATCACGTGACCTACATCCCCGATTCCCCCCCCCCCGCCGCTGTGATTGGCCAGGAGGCCCGTGACCTGCCGTCGCGCGACTATGTGGGCACGTGCGACCCGTTCGTGCGCGTCACCCTGCTGCGGGAGAAGCGGTCGCTGCGCGGCTCCCGCAGCTCGGTCGTCTGCGAGTTCCTCACGCGCACCCTGCGCCACACCAGGAGTCCCAGCTTCAACCAGACGTTCAGCGCCGAGATCGTCAAACCGGACCTCAAGGTGCGGACGGACGGCAGGTGACCGTGCTTGTGCCGTGAACTGATGTCAATGGAATGTAGCGATAGCGTGAGGGTGGTGATGCGTAGGATAGCTGTAGTTTGCACTGAATTTTGTTTCTTACAGTGACAATGGCCCCGAATGAATGAGCGGAGTAAATGCGTATTACAAAGGAATTACATACAGTGCTGAGTGAATAGGAAAATCCGTTGGTGACGCGTGCTTACTTGCTCATATATTCGAAGCCAACGAAACAGCTTCGTGACTTTAGTAACATCTGTAGTAAAAAATGTTTTTGCCTGTCGGTAAGCACACATGCTATCGCTGTACGCCACAGCTAGACGGTAGAGCGTGCACTACCGTCTCTCTTTACTCTTTAGTGCCCTGCGTGCACCCAAACATTGCACTCTGGCATCACCGCCCCCTTGTGTGCCCTGTGACGCGCTCTCAGGACTGCGCCCTGAAGCTGACCGTGTTCGATGAGGACCGCTACGGCAGCGCCACGGAGATGGGCTCAGTCACCCAGCCACTCAGGGTCCTGAAGAAACTCATCACCTCAGAAGCCATCCAGACCGTCTCCGAAGACATACGACCCAGCTCGAAGGTGGGAAACTCGCACGGATGCAATAAAAGCTCGGTGTCGAGGTCAATGAGACCCGATAATTAATGAAGGAGGGTAAGGACAAAGTGACAAAAAATTGATAATGCAAGTTTTAATCATAAAATAAGTAGATGGCTTCAGACTTATTTTATGCATAGGTACAGGATACAGAGCCTCGATAAACGTTAACCCGCCTTGTTCACTGTTCAGTGCCCGTGATATCACCGTTATTTCAGACATACGGCGAGCTGCTGTTTGGTCTCAGCTACCTGCCCACGGCACAGAGGCTGACCCTGACTATATCACGGGGATCGGCCCTCATGACCTCCAGGGTCACTGAGGACATTCAGCAATTCTGTGAGTGGTTGTTATCGAGCTAAAAGTTTCACTTATTCAAAAACATGAATTCACGTTTAATGAAGCGATGAACTCGACACATTAATGCTTTCGTTTTTTCACAAATTGATTCAGTATAATGAAATAACTATTATTCGTCATGCTTATTGCCTATTACGACGCCGTTCATTTTCAACGTCCTCAGGTCCGTACGTGAGGGCGTTCCTGCTGAGCGGGTCGGGGCGGCTGATCAAAAAGAAGAAGACGGCGGCCAAGCCTGCGGGCGCGTCTCCGATTTTTGACGAGACGGTGGTGTTTGACCTGCCGTTCGCGCAGCTGGAGGTGGTCACCGTGCTGGTGTGCGTGTTCCACCGGCCGCCGGAGGTGGCGCACAACTCCAACGGCGCCTCAGGTGCGGCGGGCAGCGGGGGGACAATGGGACGGGACAATGTGCAAAATCAATGTCGATACATGAATGAAGAGTAATGAAGTAGTATTTCGTTACAACGCATGATTATCGACATGATTATCGACATTAACACCAGTATAACGCCTTTTGGGGCGACTAACGGAGCGAGCGAGAGGGTGAGCCTTGCACGTGCGAAATTTCGAAGGGGTACCTCCAGCTGACTTGTGCACGGCACCCTACTAACTGGTCTCTAGCGATGTGCCAAATTTGAGCACAATCGGCCCAGCCGTTCTCGAGATCTGGAAGCGGCACCCTGCACGTGCGCACGTGCAAAATGGGTCCCAACTGACTTTTGCACGGCACCCTACTAACCGGTCCCTAACCATGTGCCAAATTTGAGCGCCATCGGTCCAGCCGTTCTCGAGATCTGGAATCGACCCCTGCACGTGCGCACGTGCAGCAGCACCCCAACTGTGGCACATGGATATGCATTGCCTAGTGGGTGCCTACCTACATGGCAACTTTCAGCGCAATCGGCCAAGTAGTTACCGAGATATTGCAACAATTACAAAAGTGACACCTCTTCGTTTTGCACGTGGCACGTGCATAAGGGGTCACCCACATGCATCGGGAATAGTCCAGTACTTGGTAGAAGGAATGAAGCTACCCTACAAAATTACCGCGTGTAAATCGGTCAAGTGGTTGCTGAGATATAAGCGTCGCAAAAGCGTGACCACGGCCGGCCGGCCGGCCGGCCGGCCGGCCGGCCGGCCGGCCGGCCGCTCATACTCAGAAATTTCCGTTAATCTAAGGAAAGACTACGCTCGCTTCGCTCGCTCCGTAATGATCGACATGATTACAGATAAATATTAAAAGCAAATACCATTTCGATTTTTTTTACGCTAGCAAAGTAATTTCAAGTGCATTTTATACTTCAAAATCAAGGCAATGACTCACTAGAGCATGATCTCGTTACTGTTTCGCCATTACCGCCAGGATACTCACATAATTCCCAGCATGTCCGTCTCCCAGCCCTCACCCCCGCCACCTCCCCAGGAGACCCGGGTGACGATCCGCCGGAGGGCCGCCAGCCGCCGTCCCGCAGGGAGCTCTGCGTCGGAAAGGTGGCCGTGGGCCGGCACGTGCGCGGAGACGCGGGCCGTCACCCACTGGATATCGATGATGCAGAGTCCGAGACGGACCGTGTCCCAGTGGCATTGTCTGAGGTAGCGGCGCCGCCTCATCGGCGAGCGAGGGTGCGATGAAACGATGACAAATGTAACGAACGGTTCTCAACCCGGCCAACAAATATGGCATCGGGGAATACAAACCGTCTATTTCAACAGGCCGAGAAAATCAGTTTGCCTTGTGAGTTGTGACATGACGAGTTTTCATGTGTCGTGAATCTAACCGATATTTATGAACTTATTCTAGCCCTGCGAATGTCGCTATGACCTTATAGGATGAACGCCGGTAGACCCACAGCAGACCATTTGTCAATGGTGATCTATATTGTTCGCTGGATGTGTTCTTGGGAGGCAAATGGCACAATGTATGGTGCGTTGCCTGGAGATCGAAATCCGCCCACAACATTCATACTTTTGCCCCTTATTCTTTTGTGTTGGATCATGATGCATAGGTATTGGGGGGAGTGTCAGGCGACGTTTAAGTCTGAACATGGAACACGATGTGCTCCGACGGGCAAAATAAAATGTACATCAACTTGCTTATAGAAATCCAGAACGCTAGCATCCAGATAGTCGACAAATATTGGTAATAAATACATATATCTAACTGTCGAACATCAACCCCAAAATTATTAAAGTAATAGTTGAACATTTCAACAACCATCGGAAGAAAAATCACTACATCTTTAGAAATGTATTTATAATAATACAAAAGCAATATAAAACAACAGTCACTTAAAGATGCTCGTTGATAGACAATCAGGCAGACGACTAGGGGTAAATCGCGACGCTTACACCATCCATAAAAAGCGACATTGAAAATTGCTATAAAAGATGGTGTGCCCCATTGCAGAAAATGGGCACGCATTATGTCAGTACGTGCGAACGTCGTACTATAGTAAGCGAGTCGTCAGTAGGAAAGGGAGGGCTTATTAGCTACCGATATTGCGCTACCTGGAGCTTCAGAGAGCCGGTAAAATGGGTTGTTGCGTACATGGTGCATTGACATACAGTGAATAAATGTTGTTCGGTGTCCTGTTGCGAGAAAATCATTATCATGAAAGAAAATTGTGGAATAACTAATCGTGGAATGAAGCCAATGCCAATTCATTAAAATAGTAGATTCACAAGTAGTAAAGGAATGTAGAGATTCACCATGCTTCTGCATTTTTTTTTTTGTGGTAATACGTGCACTGCGCAAAGTGCATCCAGTTGAATCAGCTTTGCACCTGTATAGACCCTCTTTTTCGGTGGAAAGGTAGACAATCAGCCGCGTCGTCTCTCCTCACCCACGCCTCGCGGTGACTTCCAGGAATTACATCGAACGTCTTCAGGGTGCCGCGTCTTCAGCGGGCAGAAGGCGGCTCAGCAGCCTGTCCAGCTTCTTCTCCAGCTGCTCCAGCCTCTCCGACACATCATCCTGCGGCTGCCGCTTGCTGATCAGCAGCGTCTTGGCGTCCTCGATGATCTGCTTGTCGAGCGAGAAGCGGGCGTTGCACGTGTTCGGGTCCAGCTGCCAGTTGCGCTGGTTGGGCAGCACGGTGAGGTTCTTGTTGGGCAGCGTGTTGAAGAAGAGGAGGGTGCGACCTCCGAGCCAGGCCCGCAGCTGGGTGAGCGGACTGACGCTGCCCAGCCAGGAGCACGGGGCACAGTCGGGCACCCAGCGCAGCCACTTGAACGGCGGGTAGTTGGAGAGAAAGTTGAACGGGTCGCCGAGCAGCATGGACTCGATGTAGGAAATGAGCTCGACGCGACCCACGTAGCCGTAGATCTGCGCCTGGTCCTGGATCTCGCCCGTGTCCGCGACGGCCAGACCGTTGAGCAGGTTCATCAACACCACCGTGATGAGGAAGAGGAAGGCGACGAACACCAGCTGCGCGACGGGCGTGTGCTGCGCGATCGGCAGCGAGCCGTAATCCATCTCACCGATCGTCATCACCATCGTCTTGATGAGCGCCGACGACGGATTCGGAAAGGCCTCGTCGCCCTCGAAGAGCACGAACATGCTGAGCGAGAAGGCGACGATCAGCACAAAGTACCAGGCGAGGAAGCGGACGAAGCGGAACAACACCGTAGTGAACATGGTGACGTAGATGGAGAACAGCGGTAGCCGACCCATCAGCATGAAGAACTCTGTCCAGGACAGCAGGATGACGAGTGCAGAAAAGCGTCGTGTCTGCTCTTCGTCAACAGAAGAGAAGAGAAGCAGAGCAGAGAGCACCAGCATAGACGCCTCCACGTAGTTCTCAAAGCTGAATATGTACCGTCGTGGAGCCACGAAGAATTGAAACAGCTCTCGCAGTATCAGAAGAACAAGGATCAGCGCTGTTGCGATGAACACAAACTGGAACGCGGGATCGGACGAGCTTTCCTCTACCGTCTGACTGTTGGAGCTGTTTAAGGTTTCCGTGGCCTGGCGGCGCTGACGCGTGTTCCAGTCTCGGCTGACGTTCAAAAATACAAACGTCGTCATCAGAATGACAAACAGCGAATATAACGCCAGGTTAGCCCATACCGATCCGCGAACAACTTGCCACTTGAGGTCAAGGAAGCTCGAGATGACGGGATGCTTCAGCAGGTGGCGATGACGTTTCGACTGCGCCATGTACCAGAGCGATTCGGTCTCCGGAAGTGGGTCCACGAAACCTCGACGTCTTGGGGCCAAGAAGCTGTAGCATAGCTCAATCTGGAAGTGGGCATCCGTAACCGGCCTGTCGTTGCACGTGACACACTCATCCAGATACCTCTGCAGTGCATCGGCCGGTAACCCACGTACAGGCGTTTCGCCAAACCTGTTCTTCACACCGATGTTCGCTCCAAGCCTGAGAAGAGCCTCTATGGCAACCGCATCCCCTCTTGCCACCGCGTAGTGCAGTGGCGTCGAGCCAAGCTTATCTTGACCGTTGACGTCCAACTGAAGTCGTCCTGGCTGCTCAGCCTGCATCTTTGTCAGCAGCTCCAGGCACAAGCCACGATCTGCTTCACTCTCCGCAAGATCGGTCTCTTGCGGATCGTACTCGGCACGCGCTAGTTTGTGCAGCACCGTCTCACCACCGTGGTCAGGCACATCCACCGGGGGTGGCTCGTGGTGGATCAGCTTCTCGAGGACGCGGTGGAAGCCACGCGCCGCCGCGAAGTGCAGCGCCGTCCAGCCGTTGGTCGGGTTGGCCAGACTGACGTCGGCTCCGTGTCGCAACAGAAGTCCGACGTACTCGTGCAGGCCGTGGTCGCTGGCGTACTGCAGACACGTCGTGTTGCCGTGGAACGCGTCCACGACGCGTCGGTTCCGCGAGTTGTCGCGCAGAACGGCGCCGAAGCGGGTTAGGTCGCGCTGCTGGAGCGCCTCGAATAGCACGTTCTGCGCACTGCGGCCGGTGAGCGCGGTGACGGCGAGTTGGGGGTCCGGTTCCAGCGACACCCCTCGCTTCTGGAGCAGCTCTCCGGCCGAGCGGCCATCCACGGTACAGCTCGGGTCGGCGTTGTTACTGAGCAGCAGCCGAGCGACCGGGTCTGCGCCGGACACGGCGGCCAGGTAGAGAGCTGTGCAGCCGGCGCGATCGGCGGCGTCCACGTCCACAGTGGGCCGGGCCAGCAGGGCCTTGCCGAGCGCCACGCAGCGCTCCGCCTCCGTGTCATCGGCGGCCGGACGCTCGGCCAGCACGTGCAGCGGGGTGCGGCCCTTGCCGTTCTTGGTGGCCACGTCAGCGCCATGGTCCAGCAGTAGGACGGCAGACTGCGGGTCCCTCTTCTGTGGGGGCGGACACAATTAAACATAGTTAATTACTGATTCATTTCACGGTGAAGTGTGCTTGCCGTGGCTTCAATTTTGTGCAGCGATGACAATGCGTAGTTTTTAGGAACACAGTATTCAGTAACAAAAGAAACGGCAAGGAGATTGTTGTCACTATTAAAACTAAAAGTAAAATAAAAGGAATAAAAACCGGTGAAACGTCTAATGGGCGAAGAACGAGAAAGCGTAAAATCCATTTCTCACATGGTGACATCGTAGGATTCTAATTGTTTACGTCAAACATTTTTAAGTTTCAGCACGCCAGACACGAATAATTTCGCCGTTTCTCCCACCTGCACGGCCAGATGGAGCAGCGACGTCTTCAGCACGGGGTTCCAGACGTTGGGGTCGGCGCGGCAGCGCAGCAGCTCGGCCACTATATCGTGCCGGCCGCCCTCGATGGCCGCCTGAAGGCACGTGCAGTTGTCCGGGTAGTCGTAACTGAAACGGACCGATACGGGTGACGCGCGGGTCACACCGTGATGGGTGACAATGTTAGAGGCCTTAGGTGGTTCTGCATCACTTACACAAAACGTCAATACCTAATTTCCCAGGTATTAGTGTAAGATGCATAAGTAGCATCGCTCGGCAATGACGGATGCGACGCTACCATGGCTACTTATTGACACTAAATCTGCGGTCTGCACCTTCCCTAAAAAGGGAACTATGACAGTCGCCGTGTAAATATCACGTCGAAAACTGAGCTGATTTTACAGCCGGTATATAACCGGTGCTCGAGTGCTCAGCAGAGTTTACGTTCGTTCCCAGTTACGCAATAACCTCCTGTCAAGATTCGACAGTAAATACACCGGCCCTGCCAGAGTGCCAAACGGCCGGAGCGGAGGGTGAGGACAGGCGACCGCTAAAATTGATTGTCGGGTGATTGTGTACCTGCATAAATTCATTGATATAACCGTAATGTTAAAAATCGTGTTAAAGGAGGATATAATCCCCCCCCCCATGTTGAAATGAGACTCGAGTGCATCAGCAACTAAACTAATGGCTAGGTACAATGAGATATAACGTCTCCCTCCCCTAGACTGAATGCCGCGCTGATGACTCAGTGGCAGATCTCTCGTGAGCGCTAGCTGCGCCCTTCCGGCCGAATCACCAACCAGCAGTTCCCCATCACGGCTCGCGGCCCACGGCCCACCCACCATCGATCAGCAGCTCACGGCTCACCAATTCGCAGCCTGCACTCACAAGTGGTTGATGTCCACGTCGCGGCAGCTGGCCAGCTGGGAGACCAGCTGCAGCTGCCCGGCGCGGACGGCAGCCAGCAGCCGTGCCTGGTCCGAGGCGCCGCCATCGCCCGTGCAGAGGGGCGTGCTCTCCGGTGACACGTGCAGCGGTAACTCGGCAGACATCGCGTCCTGGGAACGACCCATCACTTCAATACGTCAGAACACGGCCAAAGTAGACGGTCGGTGCCATTGTTTTTCTTTTTCTTTTTCATGGCGGAACGGCAAGAAAAATACTTTCTCATGAAAAAATAATAATAAATTTAAAAAAATGACGGAATACGATATTGAGTGGACGGGATTGCAGTTTTATGAATAATCGTGACAACTGACAAATGACCATGTCGTTGTAAATTATTATAGGAAGGCACCGAATAATTCGAATGTTTCTCGAAATAAAGTTGCACGTCCCCCAACAAATGACAAATTAATCGGAACATGAATGTGAGCTCGCAAACAATCTATCTACCTAGGGGATAAGACATTAGACACGTAGGTAGGTGAATGTGTGACAAATATCTGCATTGTTAGCGTAACGGCTGCGGTACCACACAGCAAAGCCACCAAAGGCTGCTGGATCAACAATCGACAACATTACACTGACCAGCATGATGAGCATGATAGCCCCAGTCCCAACCCCTCCAGCATATTTACGTCTGGACAACGAGTTGCGGGGAAAAGTGCTGATTGTGTTGCAGTTTTAGGAGCCGGTGATTAGGCTGGATTTTTGGGTTACTTTTTCGTTCTGATTCATGTATTTCATAGTGTTTGGCTTTTGAATATTTTAGTTCTTCCAGATAAATATTACTTGCCTTACAACTTTTGTAAAAACGTTTCATTTTTTTTTATAAGCCGACGTTCAGAGTCCTAAAAATACATCAGCACTACAATCATTGTAAACAAACAAATGGAGCACCACTTGGCTCTGTTCCAAGGCCATTTTTAGTTTATCTGGTGGTTTTCTTGCTCTTGTACGTCGTTTTGTTGGATGTTTTGAATCCCTTAAGATTGACTTATATCATATTTAAGAAGCATGTTGACTGAAAACAATCTGAAGTACCCAGGAGGCTGACAGAGGTCCTGACTACTGAGCAATATCAATATCAAGTTGAACAAGTTATTAAATTTTGGTTGATAAACGCAAGGTGATCGGGCTCATATATCAGCAAGAAAAAGTAAAATTAAAAGAGCTTATTGTCCAAAAACAAGCTACAATATTGCAGACCTTGGAGCAATACTGAAGAGCACGCTGAGCAGGATCATGCCAGAAAATGTTGACTGATGAGCGCATATTGATGTATTGGTATGAATATTGAATGATAACTTACAACAGCAAGATAAATTAGTGCTAACTATCAAGTTAAAATCTAGAATGAATGGACTTGGGCAGTTTTACTATGCTTAGATGCTATGCAGATTGTAATGTGCATCAGGTACTCAGTGTCTGGCAAATGAAACATGCGATCATTCCGTTGCTACTGGAGTAGAAAGCTTGGATCACTAAATCCACTTTATGTTTATTTTGATTTTTGATGTTAATCATCATCACTGTATTTCTTGAAAAAAGGATTGTAGTAAAATTGTCAATGTGACAATCCATGCAACGATGTGATCATATTATGTGTTCATAGTCATTCGTGATAGTCATTATTGGTCCAATATACAATGGCAAAGCTCTCAGTCTCAGCGTTTCTTCCTGTGGATGGTCGGCAGTGACTCAGAGCTTAGAAGCAGGTATTAGCTTTCTTCACAGGGCTGGGATAAAAAGTACTGAGGGTCATCTTCCACCAAGGAACTCTACTTTGACATGGTATGAGATGTAGGCACAAGTAGGTAGGTGCTCAGTTCCTATAGTCAGTAGTGTATGTTTAGTCGGGTTAGCTTAGATTAGATTGTTAGTTTTTTAATTTGCCAAATGTCCATAAAAATGTGACCTGAGCAATGAGCATACCTGAACCTGACTAACCTGACAGCTGACCTAACCTCAATCATCACACATATTTGCAGCCTACCCAAGACCTGCATGGCAGTAGCACCCAGTTATAGGTAGGTACTCGCCCTAACTCAATCTTACCTGCTAACCTTCAACTTGCCAAAAGTTAGCTCACATTGCCAAGCTGCGTCCAGGGAAACAGTCAACTGAGGAACTGGCTCATTGGGTGGCTGGTGTGAGTCTGTGCATTTAAAGTGTTTTTTTCTCTGAAGCTGCTCTGCACTGCTGTATGTCATGTTAGATGCTCAGAAAATGTGGGAAATGATTACTAAGCTACTTTAATGCTTTGTTAATGCTCGAGACATGAACAAGTACAGATCCTGCAGGGTACAGCTATGAGTTAGGTGCTAGGTGAGTATGTTATGTGAATGTGCTGTTCCCTGTTTGACTGTAAGTATAAAAACAAGCACAGAGTCACAGTTATATTTAATCTCCACATAAACATACAACAAAACCGGCCATATAGTCTAACTCCGAACACACCACAGATAACTTAAGCCTTTGTAGGCACAAAAATGTTTTGATTAACAGGACAGGTTTACAATATATCCTCTGTCCTTGGGGGATCTTGCTGCCAAGTTCAGGTATGAATTATGATGACTGAACTTCAGGATTGATCAACCTTTTCTTAGCCACTGCTTATATACGAGAAAGACCAAATGCTTGTTTGTTTTGATTTACAGGACATGTATACAATATATCCTCTGTCCTTGGGGGATCTTGCTGCCAAGTTGAGGTACGATGACTGAACTTCAGGATTGATCAACCTTTTCTTAGCCACTGCTTATAAACGAGAAAGACCAAATGCTTGTTTGTAAACTGCGTTGAAAATTTAATGATCCACCTTCAATTCTGACATGAAGGCACAAATGAAATAGTTCCCTCTCCTTTTGGAATACACAAAGCAAAATAATTAATAAATTTTAGTGGATGGACAAGAGCAATTAGCATAGCTTCCCCTCAAGTTAACTTCTGGCACTGTTGATGAATTATACTGACGCTTATTCGCTTCATATTTTGTAACAAACGCGCTAAAACTGCAATATAACAGCACTATATGCTTCTTGGCAAAATGCAATAGTATTAAATTTAGCCCTGATGGCATTCATTCTTGGTGGAAACGTAATCACAAAATATTTTGTAGTAACTATTAAATTCCGGCCGAAAACAGTGCACGGTTTAAAAAAGAATCACTCCAATGACGGTCCATTCTTGCGGTCCTGAAATCGCCACTATTTCCGGCCTCTCCAACGCAACTCGTTGTCCAGACGTAAATATGCACCCCTCCATTTCTCAACAACCTCCGCCCCCCCCCGGGCCCCGCCCCGTCCGGCGCTGCGGGCGCTGCTCACCCCCCCCCCCCGCCCTGACGGCTCGCTCATGGCAACAATTGAGCTCGGTCAACCAATCAGCGTTGAGCACAGCGCGTGAATGCCCCGGGCGATTCTGCTTCTGCTGTGCGGTGACGGTGCGGTGACGCGTCTGGCGCGCGGCGAGCCCGATTGTTTTGAATGGGAGTGTGTGAAGTGGCGACGTTTGTTAGATGCTCAATACGAAAATAAGTGCCAATTTCAGCGATCGGAAGCGTGATAGAGGTGGTGCTCAGCAGTGCGAACGTGAATAGTGTGAACGGCGAGTGAGTGGCGGCTATTCTCGGCGTGTGACGTGACGCGAGTTGAGTGATAAAGGTGAAATTCCTCGGGAGTGCTAGTGTCCCAGGTTTCAGCGACTCCAACTTCTAGACAAAGCCGATTGCCACGTCAGCGAGGGACCGGACGTCACGCCATCGGTAACGTACCGAAACCCGTGTAGCAGGGCATATTTTAAGGATTTTTCACTGCGTCCCAAAGGTGGCATAGGGCACACACTTTGATCGGAAAGGGCACATTGCAAGCGAAATAGTATATAATGCAAGTGAGATAATGCACAGATACATTGTGTACTGTGCTGGTGGAGGGGCACTGCAAGCGGGATATTGGGAGCGGGCTGTGATTGCTTTTGGCCAGTCTCGAAATTCGCCCAGTCGTAGTGCGTTCTTTATCCGCATTCAAAGGGCGGACCGGCGATTTCATGACATTTACATTGTTGTTAGTCACTCGTTTTCCTGAACGGCGTTGGGCGTGTTATACCTCCCTTGACGCACCAAATTGTACCTATGCTTAGAAAATAAAAATGAATATGCACATGATTAAAATGTGATACATACGTCTCTTCATGCGTTTTTCACCCTTATCAATCGATTCAAAATAGAGGTTGACGTGTGAAACATTGCCAGCCCAATTTGCATTGAAGATACTATGTGTTTGAAATAATTAGATGACGTAAGGTCAACTACAGTACCCACCTAAGTTGTGACAAGAAATCATCGGATTTTAAAGCTACATAAAAAAATCCATCATAGATTAATGCATTGGATGAACGGATGCTTTGGATGCTTCGGATTTCGCTTCCTTACTGCCTATCATGTAATATAACCCAAACTTTTCCCAATGGAAGTTCCTTTGTTTAATTATTATGCCCAGAAATGTTTCGATTTTGTGCCATTTCCGGGCGCTTTGGGGGGGGGGGGGGGACGGGGAGGGAGCATGGCCCCGTGGTCCCCTCTATATCCTCCTATGGCCAGACGGCCATGACGGCCCTGATCTGACCGTATGCCATCAAATGTCAAACTTCGCAATGATGCTAATAGCTAGGAGGGCGCAATCGATAGGAGAAAAGCAATCGATATATCTTGAACAGCTCTTTCGTCAATATTTCGTCAGAATTGAGTTCAGATCAACGGTTGAGGCTCCATTGCCCAAAACGGGTAAAATTACAATTTTTGTCAATATAGATTTCATGAAAAGCTTTTGAACTAAAAAAAGGTAGAGAATTTTCGTTTGCACGATCGTTCTTCTCTCATTTTTACCTCGAAATGTCAAGGTCAGAACTTGACCTCACATTAAGGTCATTTCGTGACCAAGATAGATCATGTCGCATATCAGTCGATGCGTTTCGATGAGGTACCTCAAAACAATGATACAATCCACTGTGCATGCAAAAGCCCTGTAGGGCCGGATTTTGGGCCAGGCTCCGGGCCTGCGGGCTCCAACTTGACATCTCTAAACAGGACTTAAGGGAAGGGCAGGACACAGAGTCTGAGCCCTAAGGACAGGGCAGGCACAGGCCATGAAGCTAAGATAAGACGGATACTTGAGGGCTGGGTAGGATGCAGGGTCCGAGGGCAAGGCAAGGCGCAGGTCTGAGGCTATCATTACACAAGGCCAGAGAGTAGTGCAAGACACAGGGCCTTAGAACACCTGATGATCAACACACCTGATGGCAGGGCAACACGCAGGATCTTAGAGCAGGGCAAGAAATAGTACCTAAAGGTAGAGCAAGACATAAGACACAGGTATGGCACAAGGCCCGAAACACCGCCCACGTCTTGTCATAGTATACTATACCTTCGGGCCCCGAAGGTATGACAAGACGTGGGCGGTGTTTCACGGACGCTGCTATCAAATTCCGCGAGCTGACGTCATACTTGTGGTAGTGTTTGAGCAATGGGCCTGTTGATGTCTCCATGGAAACCCAATTTGACACGTGTAATAGCAGCGTGCTGCTATCACCGGTGAAACAGGGCCAGGGTATGGGGCCTGAGGGCAGGGCAAGGCTCAGGGCATGAAGGCAGAACAAAGCACGGGTTCTGAGGACAGGTAAGGGCACGGGGCATGAGGACGGGAAACGGCACGGGGCCTGAGGGCGGGAGACACCACAGGGCCTGATGACAGGGCAGGGCACAGCGCCTGAGGGCGGGCGTGGGACACGAGACCTTAGGGCAATGCAGAATACAGGGCTTGAGGGCAGAGTAGGACACAGGGTCTGATGGCATGGGACGGCACAAGGCCTGACGACAGGGCAGAGCACAGCAACTTAGGGCGAGGCAGGGCACGGGCCTGAGGGCGATACAACGCATAAGGCTTAATGGCAGAATAGGGCACAGGGTCTAAGGGCAGGGCAATGCACATGAGGCCTGGAAGCAGAACATGACAGGACAGGGCCTGAGGCAGGGCAAGGCATTAGGCTCGAGGATGGGCGCGGGGCCGGGGCATGAGGACATGGGAAGGCACAAGGCCTGATGGCAGGGCAGGGCACAGTACCTGAAGACGAGGCAGCGTTACGGGGTCTGATGGCAGGATGTGTCACAAGGCTTGAGGGCAGAGAAGGGCACGGGGCCTCAAACTAGGGTAGGGCAGGGCACGGGGCCAAAAGACTGGAAGGCAGCGCATCAAATTTCCAGGAAGAATATATAAAGTATCGTGTTTGAGGGCAGGGCAGAGCGGGGCACAGGGCCTGAATGCAGAGCAGGGCACAGGGCCTGAAGAAAGGGCAGGGCAAGGTACAAGACCTAAGGACAGGGCACTGGGCAGGGCACATATCCTTGGGGTATAGTAGGGAAGAACATAATAAGGTGTATGACCAAGGGTAGGGCAGAGCACAATGACTGGAGAGGGCATGTATGTGCTTAGGTACATAGTAAATCAGGGCACAAAGCAATCGGAAAGCCAACATCTTTTACACAGTAAAAGACCGAGGCATGCTACTTATTTTTGCTCGCACTTTTCGGCTGAAACCGTGGCATTTCAGTGTGGGACGCAGTGGTCCAAATTTCGCGAGGGCTACGTCCCAAAGGCAGGGGGCTGCGTCCCAAAATGGGACGCAGTCAGTATGTTAAAATATGCCCTGCCGTGTAGTCTGTAGTTCATCCAATGAGCAATGGCTGTGTCGTGTGTTGCATGCATTGCCAGTGTGTGGATTGATATTTTGTTTTCGATTCGTACATGACCGTCTTCGTCTTCACGAGGTGGTCGACGTTGATGTTTTGCGAGGCTTTGGACGACTTTCGCGGTTCGCCTGTGAATTACCGATTCTTTTACAGATTCGACCTCGTTTCATTGCATTAGTCATTACTTTTCGGGCCAGGTTTGGGTCATGGCTTTAACCTTACGGCAAGCTTTCTGCTTTCAAGTTCAAATCAGACCTTTAGGGATATGTTAAATCATAGGCCATTCGACGCGGCTCGAGGAGAGAATCAGGACGCTAATAAAATAAATAAATAATTGCCATATCAATGTACAAGGTTGGTCATGAAAGATATCATTTATGGTATAAAGATAAGGCCAATACGACCCACACTGCCAAAAATACAGCTGCCAATAAAGGCAGTTGATTTTCCCCATTGACTTATAATGGAGAGGTCAAGATATTGACCTGACCTTAGACCATCGATATCAAAATTCCCAACTACAGAAATTATAGCTAACAATGGTCTACTCTAAATGCATCCTGCAAACTTCCAAAGCACTTCGGCATCTACTGACTGCTGTAGCTCTGACACGGTGACAAAGTTGCAACTTGCAAGAAAGTGCTAGTTTGAGGTCGGGCCATTCAAAGTGACCTGGTGACCTGACCTTGAAAGATAGGATGTTTAAACTTGCCAACCATGTGTAAAGTTGATGAGGGAATAGTCATGCAAAATTTCGCGTCGCTACGCACCGCGGTTTTCCCCTCTATTTACGAAAAAAACTTCAGGGGGGGGGGGGGTAGGTATACCCTTGGGTATACCGCCCCCCGTCGGTGCGCGGGTTAACCCGGCACCGCCTGGGCTATTTCCGTACCCACGACAGCCTGGGGGGGGGGGGGGTCGGATCCGACCCCCCCCCCTGTTATCTCGAGAACCAATGGTCGGATCGAGCCCCGCGAGGTGGCTTTCGAAAGGTCTCTACGAAACCTTCCCAAAGCACTAAGATTTTAAGATTGAGGTCAACTTTCGGGTCAAGATCAGGTCAAAGGTCAAATTCTGGGATTTTGCATGATTAGGCTTACGGACAGCGGAATCGATAGCTGCTGCTCGAAACTCACCAAAAATGACCTCAAAGACCTAGTGAAGGTACCATGTGCGTATAGGGGTCATACTAAGCACGGCTCAAGGTCGGGTCAGGTCACGAAAGGTCACGGTTTTCACTATCTGCTACATGGGCGTGCGACACATGTTTTATGGCTTATTTTTCACGCCGAATCCGATGGTAATGGTTATATGTGACCCCAAGTCACTGTGCTGGTGATAAGTGTGCATTGAAAGCATAAAAAATCGTTTATACCATACATAACTAAACGAGGGCTAAGAAAAAAAGTCAATTTTCAACTTTTTATTTTTGACATAAAAATGCACTTTTCTAGACGGACTTTGTCCCAGGAATCTAGTGGTGCCATTTGTTTTCACATGCGATGTTCATAAGTGCCTCCAATTCACGAAAATGCTTATGACGTCACCATGCCCTATGCATGTTGGAGCTATTTTTCACAATTTGGGGGGCAAAAATCAAGATAGAAAGTTGAAATTTGGGACATCTAATGTTCTAATAGAGCTCTATAACATATATTCCGGTTTTTGAAAATTCTCAAAATTTTGGATTTTATTAGGCATTAGCTGTTTTCCAAAAAATATAGTTTTTTAATTTTTAGGGGTGAAAAACGCATTTTATGGAAAATCCGAGATAGCCATTTTAAAGAACTCGTGGAGCTGCGTCTATTCATGTCCTTATTTTGCAATTTGCTTTACATCTTGATTTTTGGCGATTTTTTAAAACATTTACCACTTTTTGACTGAAAACGCCATGTAGTTACATCACTAAAATCGATATATCTAAAAAAGTTTTGAAAAAAATCATAAAAATTACACAGGAGACGTCAAATTGATGGAGGAGAAGGTATGCCAAGTTTCAAGTTGCTAGCGTAAGCGGTTCATGAGTTATTCAAGAAAAACGGAGGGGGGGGGGGTCGGATCGGACCCCCGCGATCGCGGGTCAACATTGACAACTACCATCACATTATAAGCGCAAAAATCTATCCCAAAAGAAGGATCGCAATTCTGGTCGTTATTGCCTCAAAGTGACCTTTTGTGACCTGACCTTGACCTTAGCCCGTGCTTGGTATGACCAATATGCTCACGGGGTAGTGGGTACCTTTACTAAGTTTTTGAGGTCAGTGTCGCTGTGTTTCGAGCAGTAGGTACTAGATACGGATACCGCCGTTCATAAGCCTCAGGCACGAGGCAGATAACCCATAATTTTGACCGTTGACCTGATATTGACCTCACAGTTGACCTCGACCTTGAAATCTTGAGAATGCTTCGGGAAGGTCTCGTGGAAAAGGCTGCCTAGCGGCAGTAGCGGCGTAACACCTTCAATTAAGGGGGGGGGGGGCACGGCACTGCCACCTTTTGATCCCATTCTTGCCATGCAACGCCCATAGGGCTAATGGGGCATAGGGCTAATGTGCCAAAATCAAAGGGGGCACGGTGCCCCGGTGCCCTCCCCGTTCCGCCGCCTATGCCTAGCGGGGCTTAAATTTGTTTTCGACATGGGGGGGGGGGGGGTCGGATCCGGCCTCTCCTCAGCCCTCAGGCTGTCGGTCAGGTCGGTGGGTATATGCCGGGCTGATGGAGATATCGATGGCACTTTTTCATGACGCGTGAGTTCGCCAGTTAGAAGCCGATGTGTTTACCAGCTGCTGTTTAGTACGGCTCAGATGCAGAGCAATGACCTGGCATGAGATGAAGTGACCTTGACTTTGTTTGGCAACAAATTCCAAACACTATGTTTTCGAAACTGTTTGCACTGACAAATGGTCACCGACAGAAGCATATCACAATATAAGGAACACATTCACCACCCACCTACCAGCATCTGCCTGCATGTGACAAATGTAAACAACGCGCAAGGGAAACACGTGCAGTATGCAATGCATGGTCCAAAACCTGATGATCATGATTCAGAAACATGTCCCCAGTTCCTGACAAGAACTAGGGAGCCGTCTCACCATTGTAGGCGATCCCGCCCACCGCAGCACACAGCACACCAGAAAATGAGTCACTTCACCGGCGCACACTAGAGACACCTCCCACTGTCCCCGCCAGCCCTGCCGCCACAGCTGTGCGTCAGTGAGGGCCATCAGAGGTCTCACCTGTTCACTGAATCCAGCCGATATCGGCTCTGCAGCCGGACCTCAGCTGGTCCGCGCGGCGTGGGACGCTCACACCGACCTCTCGCGCCGCGTGCCGCGCCCTCCGGTCTCGGCGCCGCGCCGGCCCCGACCCGCCGGCCGCCCACTCTCGACACACCGTGACGTCACGCTCCATCCACTGTGACGTCACGGTCCAGGCCCGCTGCCTGCCCTCGGTGAGCGGCGACCGACAGTGGGCCGAAGTGGGCCGTAGGCTTGCGACATCTCGCGGCAGAGCTAAGCAGGTCTGCTTCATACGTGAGCTGCTAGATGTCTCTGCTGTTGTAGTGCGGTGCCGATTCTGGGTCCCTGGACCCTGTTGGCTGTTGGCCATGCGATGCCTGCTGTATCACTGGCGTCATATCCAGGGGAGGGAGCATTTGGGGCAAATGCCTGAGCCTCCCCAAGGCCCTATATACCAGGTAGGGTCGTCCGGCGATTCTACCTGATCGTGACGTCAGCTCGTGACGTCATCTGGGGGCAAGTCGTAAAGTCCCGTTTAAGTCCTATGTAAATGGGCGATTTTTGAAGCGCTGTAGAACAAACTCTGCTAAAGCTAGCACAAAACTAAGTGCACCATCGGAAAGCCAAGACATTTTTCTTCGAATTATCTAAGAAGCGTTTTTCACTAAACCCATTAGTTTTTCCAAAAATGCGTAAAAAAGCCCCCATGCCTCCGCCGCCTCCCATCCGCCGGCCGCCACGCCGCCGCGGTAGTGTAGTGGTTAGGATGCTTGCGCCGTAATCCAAAGATCGTGCGTTCGAATCTAGGCGCGGGTCGTACTTAAATCGAAATTGCAAGCAGAATATGTGTTTTTTCTTGATAACTCGTTTATATTACAGCTAACCGTTCATAAAACTATCGATAACAATTGACTGAAACCCAAAATATAGAATACATTCTAATAAAACAAATTCAAATATGGCGGCCGTTGCGCCAGGCTCCGCCCCCGACTCCGCCCCTTCGTGTGACGTCATCTATGCACTTGGACACACAGGGAGATAGGGGACGACATGGGCCTGAGCCTCCCCTCACAACGCCGAGCATTTATCGAAAAGTGTGCAAAGCTCTGTTATAGTAGTACAATAGCCGTTTTCACGACGGCCATCTGGTACACATTTGGTGCACATCTGGTACAGATTATGGTGCAGATCTGGTCAAATCAGGTTCAGTGTGTCTCTTAGCAGCTCTGAGCTAGGGTTGCACTAATTGCTTATATGCCTGCTTTGTCATATTATCAGAGAGCATCATCGTTTAAAACACTGAAATAAATTCATAAAGGCCGTTTTCACGACGGAATAGCAGGCATCTATTTGATACCAATATAATCCTCACGGGCCGTTTTCACGACGGAACTTTTGCAGAGGAACTTATTTGATACCTAAAAAGTACCTACCCTTAGAGGCCTTAACATCCCTCAAACTGAAATATTTTATGTTCAAAATAATTTTAGAAGTTTAAATCTGGGCATTTTTTGCCCTCAAATCACTTATTTATTTACAAACACAGCAATTTTTGGTTCTAGTAGCCCACCTTTCGACTATGAGGTATTAAATCAGCGTGGCAACTTGCTCCCTCTTTGCTCCCTCGGGTATCTAATTCCGGAATTCTTAAAAACAAAGAAAGTATATATCGAGTTCTCTTTTATACCTATTCAGTTATGTTTTAATGGTGATTAAAATATGACAAATTTTTTAATTACATTTCATATAAGAAAACACGCAAAACAATGAAACAAAAATAACTACGGCAGATAATTACCTTCAGGTATCTAATTCCGACCAATCAGCACCTCAGTAGGATATGACGTCATACAAGAATGGTGGTGAAGGCCGTTTGCAGTCCCGGCCGGTAGGTCACGTGACCGCCGGGCGCCTCGGGTCACGCGGCGGTCGGGAGTCGGACGCGGGGCGTGGTCGCGGGCGGACGCGCGGGGCATCATGCTTTGCTTTGCTTGCTTTGTCAACTTCATATAACTTACTATCGCATTCGTGTGAAAGCCAAACACTGCTCAGTGGCCAGTGCCCTTAGAAATTGAGTTTTGGAAAGCTCAAGTCCCTATAGCTCCTCAGGTCGGCAACAGTTGAAGCCTCATCTGAACCCATGTGAAAAAAACGAGGGTAAGGAACCTTGTGTTGCTTTTTCTTTTACCGTCATAATTATCTCAAACCATCACAATTTTGAGTTGCCACATTGTCTGCTTCACTACATTCGTGTAAAACTTGGGTGAAGGCTGGTGGCTCAAAGAAAGGTGAAGATATTTCTTTAAGTGCCTAATCCGTGAAATTGAAATATCCCGGCTTTACAAATCTACACTTTTCATTTTCTCCACGATACATTTTTTAAAATTGTTTAAATTTTATCTACATTTGTTAAAATCGGGGCTTTGGTTTTTTGTAAACTAGATCATAAAGTTTACTATAGTTTTGTGTAACCTGATGGCTGAAGAAAATAGTAATTTTGCTAAAATGATGTGCGGAAATTTGTTGCTTTCCAAATCAAATTACTCATACCTATATTTCATTCAAAATTAGGAGGCATTATTACTGTTTTTTCTTGTAACATGAAATGAGTTTGGGTACGGTGCTCCGGAAACGTTGTGGAACTTTAAGCTAGCTAGAGCAGTTTCCATAAAAATTGTTTAGATAGTTGACATGGCTTGTTGACAACTCTTTTGCTGTTTCTAAAAAAGTGAAAAAAAATATTTTCCTGCATTAAGCACACAAGGCATGTTATTCTCATAAGCTATCGAATGTGTGTGTGTTTTTTTTAAGCTGTTTTTTTTAAGCTTTTAAGCTGTAACTTCAGTTACTTCACTTTAGAACATATTGCCCAGAATGCGTCACTGATCATGAGCTGGTATATCATATCATATGTATAGCAAATACATAAATGAGAATAGTGTGTCATGAATTTTTGTGCATGCTTCTGGATCATCTGTAATTACATCAAAGGCTCGGCTCAAGAGTGTCCTGCCGACCAGCTTATGCCCAGCCCTTTCTGTCCGCAGAACGTCGCCTGCGACTCCCGCACGCCGTTTGTCCCGGCCGTCCGTACTGGTCTTCGCGCTGCGAGCCGCGCTGGAGTTCGCGGCGGCGTCGTGGAGCTCCCATCGGGACGGCGTGTGATGCCCGCGTCGAGCTTATAAGCCGTGAGCTTCGATTGGCGGCTCACGCGGTCACCAGCTGTATGTACAGCCTCGGCCCCGACGACCCCGCTAATGGCCGAGACCGGCATACCCCCGGCATGGGTCCGCTGTCCGGCGCAGCGCTGGCCGCCCGCATGCTATGCTACTTTTGGCTGTATCGCTGCCCAGCGGGAGCGCGCTCCACGCTGCGGAAGAGGTACACGTTGCGACCCGACTGAGGACTGCAACCGGATGGTGACACGTCGGCCTCTGCGCCCTGGCCGGGGCAGGCGTGACCGACGTCACAGTGGAGGAACGCCCAAACAAGACCAGCCCACCGTCGGAGCAGCATGGAAATATCATGTTCTGCCTGGACGTCGGACCCGGCGGCCGCAGTGCACCTGCACACGTGCGGAGAGGGGCGCTGGAGGCTACTCTGGAGCTTCTGCCATTCCGCGGCGCGACTGCTGGCAAAACGGCGGCGATTGAGGCGGTTGGGAACAGCTGCAGCAATGGTGATGGCGGTGATGGCGACATGGCGGTTTGGGACTTCATCTCAGCGCGGCCGCCGCCCAGGCGCCGCTGCGCCCGGCTGCTCAGCCACCTACCGGATGGCGGGGTGGCCCTTACGGCCCTCACGCCCGTTCGGTCTGCGGCCACGTTGTGGGGTGGCGGTCGCGGGGTTAGCGGCGTTGGACTTCGTCCTTTATCCAGACTGCACCGTACCATCTGAACGGATGGATCTGCCAAGAAAGATGACGTCCAAGGCGGCTATGAGGCGATCACAAAGCTTCACCAAGAGCTTCTCCTTCATGGGGCCGGCCGGCCGTTAAGTCGCAACACCGGCTGCCGAGTGCCAACAGCTGCGTGCGCTGGCGCCGACGCGTTGTGGGCCGCGCTGCTGACGCCCAAGCTGCGATATCAACCATCTATGAATAAGTGGCAGCGGTGGCGGCTTGTCAGTTGTTAACGTGCCTTAACAGACGTTGCGAATAGCCCGCGTTGGAATCGCATGGTTGGGAACACAACGCAAGTAAAAATGGGCTTCCTTGATGAACCTACTTTTTAAGCATTGTAGCCTTTGTAATTTTGGATGTTTTGCTGTAGATATTATTTTCTACATATATACTATATAGGCACTCACGTGCTTTAAATCGCGCAATGCAATTGAACCATGGTAAAGACAATAATAAATGAACTGAGAGCTGACATGCCCCATGCTTTGTGTGTGTATGTGTGTGTGTGTGTTTTTTTTTTTGGCGAGTCGATAAAAGTGGTTTTGGACACTGGATGAGTTTTTAGGGGTGTGGTGAGGGGGGATGTAATTCCACAGACATTCTGTCAGATTCACTAATGCAGTAGGTCTGTGCGGTGTTGAGTTATCGGAGCATTCTTTGAAAGTCGTGAATAGGGCCACCGAGTACCTAAAGCCGTGATATTCCCCCACAAAAACTTCTTTTAAATAACCGGGGATAGGTACATGAGCAGAGTAAATGCTATTACGAACGCCTATCACAATGCTGAGCGAATAGGAAAATCCATAGATGGAGAATTGTGCCGCGTTACGGGTGCTCGGGCGCACCCAATCCACCGTTACCCCAGCGGTGACCTTGACCCGCATCGTCTGTCTCGGCTCCAAAGCCAAACCGGCGTGGAATTGGGAGCGTTCGAGCACTCATGGTCCAGCGCAATTCTCCACCTAAATCCATTCCTGATACACATTTGCTTGCTCATAGTCATGTAACCCCGGTAAATTCACCCAACTTTGAACTTTCATATTGGTCGCTCCATAGACAGATGGCCACAGAGATCAACTTAAAAGGCCATTGTTGCATTCATTTAGTGGAGATCATTAAAGAGCCGTGACAGGCCACAAGTCGCGTGACATCATACGTGTAACGACCAATGACGACGGCCTGCAAAACCCAATGGAAGCGGCTAGCAGCGTGCAATAAAACAGGGCGCTGCTTTCTAAATGTCTGTCGTGCGCCATAAATGAATATATTCTTTGTAGCCTGGCAACTCAGTATCTTTTTTTAACTATTGTACTAGTATTTAATAATTTCATAATTTTATAATTGTGCTTACGCTTTATGTTGATATTAGTGATAAATCCTTAGATAAAGTAAATCGATGTGATATTTAATAGAAAAATAGCAAACTAACGCACCATTCATTCGAAAGCTGGGGAACCTACTAAAAAGAACTACTAAAATTCCTGAGGAACCAAAGGATCAAATGGGGATTAAATAGATGCCTGCTATTCCGTCGTGAAAACGGCCACGGTGACTATAAATAATAATCCTTTGGTTCCTCAGGAATTTTAGTAGTTCTTTTTAGTAGGTTTACCAGCTTTCGAATGAATGGCGCGTTAGTTTGCTATTTTTCTATTAAATATCACATCGATTTACTTTATCTAAGGATCTATCACTAACATCAACATAAAGCGTAAGCTTAATTATAAAATTATGAAATTATTAAATACTAGTACAATAGTTAAAAAAACATACTGAGTTGCCACACTACAAAAGATATATTCATTTATGGCGCACGACAGACATTTAGAAAGCAGCGCCCTGTTTTATTGCACGCTGCTAGCCGCTTCCATTGGGTTTTGCAGGCCGACGTCATTGGTTGTTACGCGTATGATGTCACGCGACTTGTGGCCTATCACGGCTCTTTAATGATCTCCACTAAATGAATGCAACAATGGCCTTTTAAGTTGATATCTGTGGCCATCTGTCTATGGAGCGACCAGTATGAAAGTTAGATGAATTTACCGGGGTTACATGACTATGAGCAAGCAAATGTGTATCAGGAATGGATTCAGGTGGAGAATTGCGCTGGACCATGAGTGCTCGAGCGCTCCCAATTCCACGCCGGTTTGGCTTTGGAGCCGAGACAGACGATGCGGGTCAAGGTCACCGCTGGGGTAACGCTGGATTGGCTGCGCCCGAGCACCCGTAACGCGGCACAATTCTCCATCTATAGATTTTCCTATTCGCTCAGCATTGTGATACCTAGGTGTTCGTAATAGCAATTACTCTGCTTATGTACTTATCCCCGGTTATTTAAAAGAAGTTTTTGTGAGGGGATATCACGGCTATAGGTAGGTTCTCAGTTGCCCTATTCACGACTTTCAAAGAATGCTCCGATATCTAAATACCGCACAGACCTACTGCATTGGTGAATCTGACAAAAGGTCTGTGGAATTACATTCCCCCTCACCACACCCCTAAAAACTCATCCAGTGTCCAAAACCACTTTTATCGACTCGCCAAAAAAAAAAAAAAAAAAACACACACACACACACACAAAGCATGGGGCATGTCAGCTCTCAGTTCATTTATCATTGTCTTTACCATGGTTCAATTGCATTGCGCGATTCAAAGCACGTGAGTGCCTATATAGTATATATGTAGAAAATAATACCTACAGCAAAACATCAAAAATTACAAAGGCTACAATGCTTAAAAAGTAGGTTCATCAAGGAAGCCCATTTTAGCTTGCGTGGTGTTGCCAACCATGCGATTCCAACGCGGGCTATTCACAACGTCTGCAAAGGCACGTTAACAACTGACAAGCCGCTACCGCTGCCACTTATTCATAGATGGTTGATATCGCAGCTTGAGCGTCAGCAGCGCGGCCCACAACGCGTCGGCGCCAGCGCACGCAGCTGTTGGCACTCGGCAGCCGGTGTTGCGACTTAACGGCCGGCCGGCCCCATGAAGGAGAAGCTCTTGCTGAAGCTTTGTGATCGCCTCATAGCCGCCTTGGATGTCATCTTTCTTGGCAGATCCATCCGTTCAGATGGTACGGTGCAGTCTGGATAAAGGACGAAGTCCAACGCCGCTAACCCCGCGACCGCCACCCCAGAACGTGGCCGCAGACCGAACGGGCGTGAGGGCCGTTAGGGCCACCCCGCCATCCGGTAGGTGGCTGAGCAGCCGGGCGCAGCGGCGCCTGGGCGGCGGCCGCGCTGAGATGAAGTCCCAAACCGCCATGTCGCCATCACCGCCATCACCATTGCTGCAGCTGTTCCCAACCGCCTCCATTGCCGCCGTTGTCAGGTATTGCCAGCAGCCGCGCCGCGGGATGTCAGAAGCCGCGCCTCCAGCGCCCCTCTCCGCACGTGTGCAGGTGCTCTGCGGCCGCCGGGTCCGACGTCCAGGCAGAACATGATATTTCCATGCTGCTCCGACGGTGGGCTGGTCTTGTTTGGGTGTTCCTCCACTGTGACGTCGGTCACGCCTACCCCGGCCAGGGCGCAGAGGCCGACGTCTCACCATCCGGTTGCGGTCCTCAGTCGGGTCGCAACGTGTACCTCTACCGCAGCGTGGAGCGCGCTCCCGCTGGGCAGCGATACAGCCAAACGTAACATGCGGGCGGCCAGCGCTGCGCCGGACAGCGGACCCATGCAGGGGGTATGCCGGTCTCGGCCATTAGCGGGGTCGTCGGGGCCGAGGCTGTACATACAGCTGGTGACCGCGTGAGCCGCCAATCGAAGCTCACGGCTTATAAGCTCGACGCGGGCATCACACGTTGTCCCGATGGGAGCTCCACGACGCCGCCGCGAACTCCAGCAGCGCGGCTCGCAGCGCGAAGACCGGTACGGACGGCCGGGGCGCAAACGGCGTGCGGGAGTCGCAGGCGACGGAAGACGTTCTGCGGACAGAAAGGGTTGGGCATAAGCTGGTCGGCAGGACACTCTTGAGCCGAGGCTTTGATGTAATTACAGATGATCCAGAAGCATGCACAAAAATTCATGACACACTATTCCCATTTATGTATTTGCTACATATGATATGATATACCAGCTCATGATCAGTGACGCATTCTGGGCAATATGTTCTAAAGTGAAGTAACTGAAGTTACAATTGACAGCTTAAAAAACACACACACGCACACACATTCGATAGCTTATAAGAATAGCATGCCTTGTCTGTTTAATGCAGGAAAATATTTTTCACTTTTTTAGAAACAGCAAAACCGTTGTCAACATGCCATGTCAACTATCTAAACAATTTTTATGGAAACTGCTCTAGCTAGCTTAAAGTTCCACAACGTTTCCGGAGCACTGCACCCAAACTCAGTTCATGTTGCAAGAAAAAACAGTAATAATGCCTCCTAATTTTGAATGAAATATAGGTATGAGTAATTTGATTTGGAAATTGGAAAGCAACAAATTTCCGCACATCATTTTAGCAAAATTACTATTTTCTTCAGCCACCAGGTTTTGCACAAAACTATAGTAGGTAAACTTTATGATCTAGTTTACACCAAACCAAAGCCCCTTTTAACAAATGTTGAATAAATTTTAACAATTTAAAAAAATGTATCGTGGAAAAAATGAAAAGTGTAGATTTGTAAAGCCGGGATATTTCACGGATTAGGCACTTAAAGAAATATCTTCACCTTTCTTTGAGGCACCAGCCTTCACCAAGTTTTACACGAATGTAGTGAACCAGACAATGTGGCAACTCAAAATTGTGATGGTTTGAGATAATTATAACGGTAAAAGAAAAAGCAACACAAGGTTCCTTACCCTCGCTTTTTTCACTAGTCCAGATGAGGCTTCAACTGTTGCCGACCTGAGGAGCTATAGGGACTTGAGCTTTCCAAAACTCAATTTCTAAGGGCACTGAGCAGTGATTGGGTTTCACACGTATGCGATCGTAAGTTATATTAAGTTGACAAAGCAAGCAAAGCAAAGCATGATGCCCCGCGCGTCCACCCGCGACCACGTCCCGCGTCCGACTCCCGACCGCCGCGTGACCCGAGGCTCCCGGCGGTCACGTGACCTACCGGCCGGGACTGCAAACGGCCTTCAACACCATTCTTGTATGACGTCATATCCTACTGAGGTGCTGATTGGTTATTTCCACCGTAGTTATTTTTGTTTCATTGTTTTGCGTGTTTTTCTTATGTGAAATGTAATTAAAAAAATTGCCATATTTTAATCACCATTAAAACATAACTGAATAGGTATAAAAGAGAACTCGATAAATACTTTCATTGTTTTTAAGAATTCCGGAATTAGATACCCGAGGGAGCAAAGAGGGAGCAAGTTGCCACGCTGATTTGATACCTCATAGTCGAAAGGTGGGCTACTAGAACCGAAAATTGCTGTGTTTGTAAATAAATAAGTGATTTGAGGGCAAAGAATGCCCGGATTTAAACTTCTAAAATTATTTTGAACATAAAATATTTCAGTTTGAGGGATGTTAAGGCCTCAAAGAGTAGGTACTTTTCAGGTATCAAATAAGTTCCTCTGCGAAAGTTCCGTCGTGAAAACGGCTAAAATGAAGATATTTGCTGTAAAAGAAATTAGGTGCAGATTTGGTCAAATCTGGTGCATTCGCCGGATAGCCCGTCGTAAAAACGGCTAATGGTGATGCTGCGCTGCACCAGTGTTTACGATGACCATTTCCAAAAATGAATCAGTTGTTTTGTGCTCTCGGTATGGGTTTCGATTTTGATTTGAGTTTTTTTTTTTTGTAGCGATTGACATTTGCCTTTTTATATCCATCCGTCATCCGTCCGTTTTTCAGGAGTTCAGGACCAATCCGTCCTCAAAAACCACTACCCAGCCAGCCTTCCCAAATGGGGCCCATATGGGCCCCAAGTGGGCAGCAAACTGGGGCCCATCTGGGCTGCCCACTTGGGGCCCAGATGTGTTTGTCATGGGCGTCCAACTGGGTCCCATATGGGCAGCCCAGATGGCCCCATATGGGGCCCAGCCGGGGCACATATGGGTCCCACATGGGCTTTCCCAGCCGGGACCCACATGGGTATAATTGAAGAATCCCACATAGGGCAAACGTGGGTTCGAAATGGGACCCATATGGGGCCCAGCCGGGGCACATATGGGTCCCACATGGGCTTTCCCAGCCGGGACCCACATGGGTATAATTGAAAAATCCCACATGGGGCCCATGTGGGTTCGAAATGGGACCCATATGGGGCCCAGCCGGGGCACATATGGGTCCCACATGGGCTTTCCCAGCCGGGACCCACATGGGTATAAGCGAAAAATCCCACATGGGGCTCATGTGGGTCCGAAATGGGACCCATATGGGGCCCAGCCGGGGTACATATGGGTCCCACATGGGCTTTCTCAGCCGGGACCCACATGGATATAAGCGAAAAATCCCACATGGGGCCCATGTGGGTTCGAAATGGGACCCAAATGGGGCCCAGCCGGGGCACATATGGGTCCCACATGGGCTTTCCCAGCCGGGACCCACATGGGTATAAGCGAAAAATCCCACATGGGGCCCATGTGCGTTCGACATGGGACCCATATGGGGCCCAGCCGGGTCCCATATGGGCTTTCCCAGCCGGGACCCAAATGGGTATAAGCGAAAAATCCCACCTGGAGCCCATGTGGGTTCGAAATGGGACCCAGCTGGGACCCATACCCAGCCAACATTATTACCTTGGCCCCACATGGGGCCCAGGTGGGCCACTTGGTGGGACCCATGTGGGCAGCCCATGTGGGGCCCACATAAATTTGTCCCTGGGTGAATGGTGGGGCCCACCTGGGCTGGCCCACGTGGGCTCAAGGTGGGTACCATATGGGGCCCACCTGGGCTGGCCCACATGGGCTCAAGATGGGCACCATATGTGGCGCACCTGGGCTGGCCCACATGGGCTCAAGGTGGGTACCATATGGGGTCCACGTGGGCCAGCAGATGTGGGCCCTAGGTGGGCCCCATGCTGGCTCACCTCCCTAGCATCGTTTGTATTAATTAATAAATATTCACCAAAGCCCATCTTAGTTCCCACCAGAACCTACAATTAATTTCAATATGATTATAATATAATCGATGTCTGCTATTTCAATCACTCCCCCTGATCATTGCTGAACGTTCGCCACCGCAACAAAACAAACTGTCAGTGATCAATATTTATATTATCGATAAACACAAAAATGCTGTTTAAACTCTCTCCTCTCTTCTGTTCATCTCTAGACTTCTTCTCTCATCTGCTCCTCCGCTTAAACTCCAGCTGGTGTCCTCTCCTGGCGGCCTCCGTCGCGGTTCCTGGCACCCGTAAACCACTTTCGTGGCGCCACCTCCAGCTGGCCGTTGTTGGTGTCCTGGGTAAGCCCGTTCCGCCGCACGACTCCTGTAAAATAAGCACCAGCAATGTAAAAGGTGCAGACACATAAGCGAATTGTGTATTGCCCGTGCTGTGTTCTACCATGATTCTGTATTACCTGCATTAAAAGTAACATCATCTGATTTGACTTGAATTAATTGAGAAATGAACTTAAGATATTTTTTTTTGCAGGAAATAATCTGATGCAGAATAAACATACAAGGTCCGATTATGATGGACACAAAGGACAAGTTGTACGTGCGCTCGTGGAGCTGCACCCCAACCGTGGCACATGAAAATACATACTAACTGACTTGTGCACGGCACCCTACTAACCAGTCTCTAGCGGTACCAGCATCTGCGATGCTGGGCTCCGCATCGCGGGACCGCAGGTTGTTTGAGCAAGCACCTTTGTAAACTTTTGTAAATACAGTTATCTCTCTCTCTCTCTCATTAGTGCTTTATAAGTCGGCTGCTTGGAATTCGCTAATGACGACACCTAAAATAACATATGAATAGGAGTGCTGCTGTTATTCTGACATCCGCTATCAGGTGTCCAAGGGAGTTGGGCAATTAAATAAAGAGATAAAACCATTACTTACTGAACACGACATCAAAAAGCCGGGTACCGCCGAAAGCCCTTTTCCCGTGCCGTCCATTTACGCTAAGTCGCGTAGCGAGTGCGCTCGTCATGACGCCTGCTATCGTCCTTCGGACCGGTGTAAGCGGGGGCGCTTACACCGAGGTCGGCGACAAACAGCCACCCGGAGTATCTGTCCACTAGAGGTGGCAAAAGATGAAAATTTTGGGAACCAGACTCGAACCAGACCCGGCTGGACATTTCTGGAACCAGTCGGACCCGGTCTTAGTTGGAATCGGAACCAGTTGGACCCGTTTCTCAAAGGTCAATTAATACAAACTACTTGTACCTAGGTATCATTAGTTGCATCATGTAAACAGCCTATTTTCCACTGGGAATACTCATGAGCTACTGTGTGCAAAGAAACATTCACTTCATATTTTGCAATAATGTGTAGTGTGCAAGATGTACAGTGGGTCTATTTAAGATCTCCAGAGCCACCACGTGGCGCTACGGTCGGGGTAGGGCGAGTCCAAATCCCGAGGGAAGTGAGGTCACCGGTCATTGTGGGGGGAAGGAGGGAGGGGGAGTGACGCGGTATCACGGCGCATGGGGCGTGCGTAGCGCCGGGAGTGGGCCGCCCAGGGCCGCCCGCCACTGCGCCGAGGCTGAGGGGAGAGGATATGATGGTTGCGGGTGCGTTCACTCCGGTATGGTGGTATCCTGTTCATGTGGAACCGGCAAGAACGTGACTGAAGGGAATCATTATCTCAAACAAACGGGCAAGCCAGAGGCAGCGTCAGTTCCAGCCAAAATGTTGAACAATGATAATTGAAATCTAGGACGTATTCATAGCATGCAACTTTTCAGTCGATAGTTGCATGATGCTTTTCATGATGCATGATGGATGAGGCTTTTCTAAACTGTTAGTTGAGTTCGATATTTTTCATTTGGCACGTTCAGTTTTGGTGGGTTTTATGGGATCGAAAAGAATCAGAAAATAAAAAAGAGTTGAAATGGCTCCAGACAAATGACCAAAGATATTTTCCTAAAAAAAATAAACTTAGCTAAACGTTTATAAGCGATAATTTTGACTTTTGGGGAGGATATTGGGGAAAGATGTCATCCTGCTTAGCTGTGTTGCAGTAGAAGGAAAGGGTTTGGTTGTGTCTAGATAAAACCAGACCCGGGAGTGGGGCTCGAACTCATGACATCGCGTTCAGCTCACAGGTTACCCAACCTCAACGCTACGAGCACCTATCGCCCTGCGCAGCTTGCTCAGTATTTCGGCTAAAGTTCGGCCAAAGTGTCTGACGTCTGTCAATGTCACGAGGCGAAACCCCGGGGTAGATGTCCGTCCCGGTAGCTCGGTCGGTAGAGCGTTGGACTCCATGTGCCATGTGGTGAAGGCGCACGTCCCGGTTGCAAAAGTCCGGGTTCGAACACGACGTGTGCTTGACGTTTTTTAGCCTCCTGACGGGTATAGTTGTGGTTGGTGGCAGACCGCTGCCGGGCGAAGTCAGTGAGGGGACCGGCCGTGCGCGGCTATGTGCGCACGTTAAAATTTGAACTCTAAACCATAGACCATTTTGCCATAGACTAAACCTCAAAACCATAGTCTGCAATAGACCAGGAATTGCTTGATCGGAGGGTAGATGGCATGGTCAACGCTTAACAAGCTCAGCTTAGCGGGGACTATGTCCTTGTGATTCCTTCCATTCAAAAGGTTCGGGCCAAATTTATATTAAAAAGGGGGGAGCCGAACCAGGTTGGGCCGAGTTGAACCAGGCTGGACCGGGGTCATACATGCAATCATGGTCAGACAAAACAGAAGTTAATTTCGGGTCAAATATTTTTGTTAACTGATCTTATTGTTTTTTAGCTTACACGTATAATAACTTTAAGCTTTTTATAACTCGAGACTTTATGCACAGAAATGTGGCGTTCGTCCACTTTTCCTCATCATCACAATTGTGTTATATTGGGCCTTGGTGCCCTAGCTGAGTGGATGCCTCGTTTATGGACCTAGAGTCTGCCAATAAAGGGATCTCTCTCTCTCTCTCTCTCTCTCTCTCTCTCTCTCTCTCTCTCTCTCTCTCTCTCTCTCTCTCTCTCTCTCTCTCTCTCTCTCTCTCTCTCTCTCTCTCTCTCTCTCTCTCTCTCTCTCTCTCTCTCTCTCTCTCTCTCTCTCTCTCTCTCTCTCTCTCTCTCTCTCTCTCTCTCTCTCTCTCTCTCTCTCTCTCTCTCTCTCTCTCTCTCTCTCTCTCTCTCTCTCTCTCTCTCTCTCTCTCTCTCTCTCTCTCTCTCTCTCTCTCTCTCTCTCTCTCTCTCTCTCTCTCTCTCTCTCTCTCTCTCTCTCTCTCTCTCTCTCTCTCTCTCTCTCTCTCTCTCTCTCTCTCTCTCTCTCTCTCTCTCTCTCTCTCTCTCTCTCTCTCTCTCTCTCTCTCTCTCTCTCTCTCTCTCTCTCTCTCTCTCTCTCTCTCTCTCTCTCTCTCTCTCTCTCTCTCTCTCTCTCTCTCTCTCTCTCTCTCTCTCTCTCTCTCTCTCTCTCTCTCTCTCTCTCTCTCTCTCTCTCTCTCTCTCTCTCTCTCTCTCTCTCTCTCTCTCTCTCTCTCTCTCTCTCTCTCTCTCTCTCTCTCTCTCTCTCTCTCTCTCTCTCTCTCTCTCTCTCTCTCTCTCTCTCTCTCTCTCTCTCTCTCTCTCTCTCTCTCTCTCTCTCTCTCTCTCTCTCTCTCTCTCTCTCTCTCTCTCTCTCTCTCTCTCTCTCTCTCTCTCTCTCTCTCATCGTCTCTTAGCGAGTTGATTTCATGTGGTGGCGGAACGGGGGGGGCATCGGGGCACCGTGCCCCCGTTTGATTTTTGGCATTTTAACGTTAGCCCTATGGACGTTGCATGGAAAGAATGGGACCAAAAGTCGGCAGTGCCCCCACTTCATTAAAGGTGTTCCGCCGCCACTGCTTGATTTGACCCTAAAGGCATCTTACCAGCAAAAAAAAAAATCACCTGCGTTATACCTAAATATTTGCCCAAGGGCGCTCTATACGCAAGAAACGCCAGCCGGTCAAAAAACTGGCGAACGAATACGATCTTTCTAGTGCTTGAATTATATTCAATGAAAATTTCAGGAGACATAGATAATATTAATCCTTATAGCTAGGCGCTCGGAGCATTCGCTATACCATTCCATTGCCAGCTGCATTATCAACGCCACATTTGCATTACTCTGGGTGCATCATAAGTAACAGTAGGTGAACCGGCCACAGCAAAACCATGCCTCATTATCCTTTCCTTCCAAGCTGCCAAGTTAACCGGCCGCCCGGCCCACCACCGCGATATGGAACAACACTGGAGTGCGCCATTTGCCTACGGCAGTGCCCCACCGCGCCGGGGCTGTTTGACAGGTCACCCGCACCGTGACCTCGCCACCCGCCCCCCCCCCCTCTCCCCGCCCACCTCCCCGCCCAGCTCTGTAGTGACCTCTCCTTGAATTTGACATGGACTCGACTAAGGCTCAACGCCATCTAGTTACGTCTGGAGATCCTAATAAGATCCACTGTACAGTTTATGGTAGGACCCGGTTGGACCCGTCAGAAAATTTCCAGGAACCGGTCTGGACCCAGATGGGTCCAGACTGGTTCTTTGGACCGGGTCCTCGGGTCCACATTTTGCCACCTCTACTGTCCACTGCCACGAGGTACTTCCTGCCGGCGTGATCGGCAAAGTCGATGTGTAGTTCGAACGGCCTTTCCGCTGGCGGTCTCCTCATCATGGTCTCTTGCTGCTGAGCGAGTAGATCTCTCTGGCAGCTGGTACAGCAGCGGGTGACATTTTCCACACCCCGGTAGATCCCGGGCCAGTAGACGATCTGTCTTGCGCGGGCCTTCGTTTTCTCCTTCCCCAGGTGGCTGGCGTGGAGGGCTTCTAGAACAGTCCTTCGTAATCGCTGTGGTATGACGAGCCTGCAGCCGATCCGGCCTGACCGACTGGACATCTCCACCGACCGCAGTGACGCCTTCTACCTCTGGAAGGAGAGATGGGACGACTACGTCCTGATGTCACAGCTGCGACTCGACCAACTAGCGATACAGCTGGCGTCGCTGCGGGCGCGCCTCTCCGAAGAGACTCGAACGCGGTCGTGGTTGCGGCGCGGCCGCCACGGCTACGCATTCCTGCTTCCTTTCACTTTCGTTAATCGCACTTTGTACTCACTATGGGCGGGTTCGAGCTAATACCGACCGCGCCATGTGTCGGTTCCGCCCGAATTAAGGCTTTATTGGACGCGCACACCACTCAGAGTCTCAACGCCAACTGGCCCGCCCAGACGCCGCAGCCCCGCCAGCCGGTCGGCCGGTCACCGCCCCGGGCGGTGCAGAGGCGGCCCCAGGCCCCGTCCGGTGGGCCGAGCTCCGCCGGCGGGTCGCCCGCGCAGGGGCGGGCTCAGGCGACACAATCATACGACACAATCACAACATTGACTGTCCAATATCAGCCGTAGCTGGTATCACAAACATCAACTATGCGACTTCCTCACGACGTCGAAGTGTATTTTGGAGGCATGAGACTAAACAGCGAGTTCTTTTTTCTTGTAATATCATACACATTGGACAGTGAAAAAATAAATAATGGGCTGCCCACATCCAGCCCACCTACACCCCACTACATGGGCTGCCCACGCAGTGCCCATGTTAAGCCCACCATACAGGAACACCGCGTGAATGCCTGTGTTCACCAAAATTCCTGGATATGCCCTCGTACATGTGCAAGCAATCTCATTATCAAGCATTATGCCTGCCAAAAAATATGTGGGCAGTCCATGTGGGGCCCACATGCAGCCCACATATTTGCCCATCTCTAGCCCATGGCCCACCTAGCCCACCATGCCCATCAACTGCCCATGTGGGGCCCAGTGCCCACATGGGCATGCTGGCTGGGGTTTGCCCATTTGGGCCCCACGTGGGCCCCGGATGGGTGTGCCCAGTTTGTTGGTGCCCAGTCTGCCCACATGCTGCCCGCATCCAGCCCAGATAGGTGTCGGGTCAGTTAACAAAGTTTTGTAGTAAGGTTTGCCCATTTGGGCCCCATGTGGGCCCCGGATGGGTGTGCCCAGCTTGTTGGTGCCCAGTCTGCCCACATGCTGCCCGCATCCAGCCCAGATAGGTGTCGGGTCAGTTAACAAAGTGTAGTAAAGTTTGCTCATTTGGGCCCCATGTGGGCCCCGGATGGGTGTGTCCAGCTTGTTGGTGCCCAGTTTGCCCACATGCTGCCTGCATCCAGCCCAGATAGGTGCCGGGTCAGTTAACAAAATTTTGTAATAGAGGAAATGTTTATTGCAGATTGGTGTAGGTGTGGGTCAGTTAACAATTAGTTTTGTAGTAACTTTTGCCCATGTGGGCCCCGGATGGGTGTGCCCAGCTTGTTGGTGCCCAGTCTGCCCACATGCTGCCCGCATCCAGCCCAGATAGGTGTCGGGTCAGATATCAACATTTTGTAGTAAAGGAAATGTCCATATCCCAGCAAACATGCCCACATGGTTCCCATATGGGGCCCACATGGCCCCCCACCTCTTCCATATGGGCCCACATGGGAATAGCAGTGGGTGACACAAGGGACCCATATGGGCAAGCCCACGTAGGCCCCATATGAGACCCACGCGGCCCCCACATCAGGGACCCATATGGGCCAGCCTACATTGACCCCATATGGCATCATGTACATATGAACTTGATGTACTTGGAGTCCAAAATTCACATGAACAACAGTCACCTTTTTTGCTTTTATGCTCTTGGAGTAACTTAAATGGGGCCTACATGGGTGATCCATATGGGACCCACATGGGATGCCCATCTCCAGCCCACATGCGTTTGGCCCACCTGGCCCATTTTTCCCATATGGGACATGGGCCCATCTGTAGCCCATGTCCCACGTGGGCCCATCTGGCCCATGTTTACCCCATATGGGACCCACATGGGATATCCATCTCCAGCCCACATGCGATTGGCCCACCTGGCCCATTTTTATCCCGTATGGGGCCCATATGGGTAGCCCATCTGTAGCCCATGTCCCACTGGGCCCATCTGGCCCATGTTTACCCCATATGGGACCCACATGGGATGCCCATCTCCAGCCCACATGCGTTTGGCCCACCTGGCCCATTTTTATCCCATATGGGGCCCATATGGGTAGCCCATCTGTAGCCCATGTCCCACGTGAGCCCATCTGGCCCATGTTCACCCCATATGGGACCCACATGGGATGCCCATCTCCAGCCCACATGCGTTTGGCCCACCTGGCCCAGTTTTATCCCATATGGGGCCATATGGATAGCCCATCTGTAGCCCATGTCCCAACTCCCACGTGGGCCCATCTGGCCCATGTTCACCGCATATGGGACCCACATGGAATGCCCATCTCCAGCCCACATGCGTTTGGCCCACCTGGCTCATTTTTATCCCTTATGGGGCCCATATGGGTAGCCCATCTATAGCCCATGTCCCACGTGAGCCCATCTGGGACCCACATGGGATGCCCATCTCCAGCCCACATGCGTTTCGCCCACCTGGCCCATTTTTATCTCACATGGGGCCCATATGGGTAGCCCATCTGTAGCCCATGTCCCACTGGGCCCATCTTGCCTATGTTTACCCCATATGGGACCCACATGGGATGCCCATCTCCAGCCCACATGCGTTTGGCCCACCTGGCCAATTTTTATCCCATATGGGGCCCATATGGGTAGCCCATCTGTAGCCCATGTCCCACGTGAGCCCATCTGGCCCATGTTCACCCCATATGGGACCCACATGGGATGCCCATCTCCAGCCCACATGCGTTTGGCCCACCTGGCCCATTTTTATCCCCTATGGGGCCCATATGGGTAGCCCATCTGTAGCCCATGTCCCACATGGGCCCATCTGGCCCATGTTCACCCCATATGGGACCCACATGGGATGCCCATCTCCAGCCCACATGCGTTTTGCCCACCTGGCCCATTTTTATCCCATATGGGGCCCATGTGGGTAGCCCATCTGTAGCCCATGTCCCACGTGGGCCCATCTGGCCCATGTTCACCCCATATGGGACCCATGTGGGCATGTTTGCTGGGGCTCAGCCCATATGGGACCCAGATTTAGCCCAGATAATAGCCCACATGTAGCCCATGCCCACTTAAGCCCAGATGCCCCACTTTCAGCCCATATGGGCCCCATTTGGGAAGGCTGGCTGGGTATTGGTCACAGTTCCCTATCCCGGAGTGGTCATTGCTCATTGCACCCACCAGATAGCTGGCGGGGTAGGTGAGTGGATATCTATTATCTATTCTCAGATGCCCATATACTTATCTACCCATCCGGGATGCTCGCCTTTCGGGATTGATACAGTCAATTGGTCAAACTTCCAACGGTCCTCCGTTATCCTCTCATTTGCTTGGCCCTAAATTAGTTTTTGTAGACCAAAATCCATACCTACTTTCATGAACCCAGATACAGAAGCTGTCTGTACTTCATTTTTTCACCTTTGCCGTTGCTGTCATCACGTTTGTTTCTCATACAGTAGGCTATTATAATAATAAGTACTAATTACTTACCTAAAAATGACACAAGCAGCAGTCTATGACTACATTTACTCAAAAGCATCGACATAATTACTCGCAAGTGGCCATGTGAAGTGGACTTTGGTAGCTACACCACGATGAAAAGAAGCTTCAGTTGTAAAAATTCAGCATATTGGCCGGTCCATCGCGTTAAATAGGTCATCATCGTTGATTCATGCTCCCGTGTGGAGGTTCGCTGATACTGTGTCCTAGGTCAAGCTCAGGTCACTCTCGGAATGGGGGTCAGATATGACACGGGTGACCCGTGCGCCACTCACTGATTCATCACGCAATGTTTGACCCACTACCCAGTACTCTACTCGTACGATGGTCAGTGTGTACATTGTACAATACCTATAGTTGCTTAGTAATTAATTATGTGTATGTAGTTCTAGAGTAAGTGCTCGATATTACTTATGTACAATAAAAAGGCTGGAGGCATATGTAAAGACATTCAAATGGTCGTAAAGACTTGGGATTGGAGGCATGCCTCCTTCCCATGTGACGACTGAATTCGCCTGTCTGTGGAGGTTCGCCCTGTGGTGATTACTTAGATAACTTAATATGTAAATAATTACCACCCCTTTATTACTTCATTCAATGCTGATTGCGTGATTATGTGCTAATAGACCAATGCATTACCTAACCAAATTGTGTGAACTATAGTTTTTTTTTTAATGCAGCAGGTCTCGCATTTCAGCTCTGTTTGATATAATGCAAGCCGACGGTACTTCGTCCATCTAATCTGCAATCAGAGCGTGACCAAGTTTTTAAGAACTGAGTTGCCCCGAAACGTGTTTGGTTGGTCCCGTTTCCGTGCAGTTTATCTCCCAGTTGCAACAGTTCGGGCGGTTATGGACACTTATCAGATTGTCTTGTTATGAAATACTTCACCCACCATCATGATGGCCTATATTGGCCTTTGGTTTCACCTGTGTTTTATTTTGTCCTATATCCAGTTTCGCCGATGGCATGCCAAGCGTTGTTTGTTTTATTCGCATGACAACATTATCATATGGATAGACCAGTCGGTACTGACGCGTTGTAGCAAAATTCATCCGTCCAAATGATGTTAGCACATATTAAATGCCATCAATTCATGCGGCCGGAGATCCTGACTACCCGCGGTTGTTTCCCTTCTCAAGCCGCCATCTTAGTGCATATATCCATTGTCTCATTGTGCGCTCATTCGAAAAGACGTGCGAATGTGCCAAAATTCCTGCCCGGATGTAAGTCTTACAATACGACAACATCAGTATCTGGTACGAGTATGTACCCACTGAAGAAGCGACTACAATATTCGACCCGTGAAATGAGTCCTAAGCAGTCTATAAAATACTTGAAAGCTTCGACACATTTATATGAATATCTGGGGTCTGGGGAGTAGCAGTGTGCTTTGATATAACTGTACGATGTGGATATAACTAGATGTTCCTGCAAAGGAGGAAGTTAAGCATTGTTTTGATGGAATTAGGGAATGAGACGTGTAGCGAGTTGACTGAGCATTTCTCTTCTAACGGAACTTAACTCTGGCCGGAACCGGACAGCCAAGCCGTTATCTTGCAAGGTAAAACCCATCCGATCTGGTACACATTCACGGTGATTTTATCTTAAGTCGGCTTCATTTGTATGTCTGTCATTGTCCACTTTCCATTTTCTTACTGCAAAGATGCGTAGTGAACTCTGTTTCGATCTTATGTATTAGAAAAGCTACAGATTTATAAAATGGGGTAAATTTCCATGAATAACATCTTCACTCGATTTGAATACTTGAAAATGCTAAGTCGTGGCAGCAGCATGCTCATTGGAGCACAGCAGCACATTTTTATAATTGCAAATTTGTCCAACAAAGTTAACTAATATTGAGCCTACGGTCAGCTTAACAATGTACATCCTATTCAATCCTCCTGTAACGTTTTGTTTTGTTATACCCATTGGCTGATGAATCATCCTAGCCTAGCTGAACACCTTGACGGGATGCTAATAATTCGGCAGTCAAGTTACCATGACTCATCCAGGAGACTCAGGTGCATCCTGGTAGTTTCCCGCTCTTCGTAAGATCTGTATTGATGTTCTCAGAAAACGGGACACGGAACATCGCAAATAATGCTATCATCCTTACCCTACCATGAATCCATCTGCATAAACGTTCGGATCCCTTAGTAGTTTCTGGATCGGTTAGAGCTATGGTGACGCACGTTAAAGCTACACCAGGTGCATATTTACAGGTGTGTGTCACAAATCACTTGAGATGAAATCAAAATGTGTTAAGGCATGCAGACAGAACTGAGACAGCCTTAGCCATTTTGGAGCCTGGGTTCAACAGGTCCGCTTTAATTACCAGTATAACGCCTTTTGGGGCGACTAACGGAGCGAGCGAGAGGGTGGGCCTTGCACGTGCGAAATTGCGAGGGGGTACCTCCAACTCACTTGTGCACGGCACCCTACTAACCGGTCTCTAGCGATGTGCCAAATTTGGGCACAATCGGCCCAGCCGTTCTCGAGATCTGGAAGCGGCACCCTGCACGTGCGCACGTGCAAAATGGGTCCCAACTGACTTGTGCATGGCACCCTACTAACCGGTCCCTAACCATGTACCAAATTTGAGCGCAATCGGTCCAGCCATTCCCGAGATCTGGAAACGACCCCTGCACGTGCGCACGTGCAGCAGCACCCCAACTCTGGCACATGTATATGCAGTGCCTAGTGGGTGCCTACCTACATGCCAACTTTCAGCGCAATCGGCCAAGTAGTTACCGAGATATTGCAACAATTACAAAAGTGACACCTCTTCGTTTTGCACGTGGCACGTGCATAAGGGGTCACCCACATGCATCGGGAATAGTCCAATACTTGGTAGAAGGAATGAAGCTACCCTACAAAAATTACCGCGTGTAAATCGGTCAAGTGGTTGCTGAGATATAAGCCTCGCAAAAGCGTGACCACGGCCGGCCGGCCGGCCGGCCGCTCATACTCAGAAATTTCCGTTAATCTAAGGAAAGACTACGCTCGCTTCGCTCGCTCCGTAATTATTGTTTGTGTCCGCGCTAATGGTCAACAAGTGCACAATTTTGCACTATCATACCAGTATAACGCCTTTTGGGGCGACTAACGGAGCGAGCGAGAGGGTGGGCCTTGCACGTGCGAAATTGCGAGGGGGTACCTCCAACTGACTTGTGCACGGCACCCTACTAACTGGTCTCTAGCGATGTGCCAAATTTGGGCACAATCGGCCCAGCCGTTCTCGAGATCTGGAAGCGGCACCCTGCACGTGCGCACGTGCAAAATGGGTCCCAACTGACTTGTGCACGGCACCCTACTAACCGGTCCCTAACCGTGTACCAAACTTGAGCGCAATCGGTCCAGCCGTTCCCGAGATCTGGAAACGACCCCTGCACGTGCGCACGTGCAGCAGCACCCCAACTCTGGCACATGTATATGCAGTGCCTAGTGGGTGCCTACCTACATGCCAACTTTCAGCGCAATCGGCCAAGTAGTTACTGAGATATTGCAACAATTACAAAACTGACACCTCTTCGTTTTGCACGTGGCACGTGCATAAGGGGTCACCCACATGCATCGGGAATAGTCCAATACTTGGTAGAAGGAATGAAGCTACCCTACAAAAATTACCGCGTGTAAATCGGTCAAGTGGTTGCTGAGATATAAGCCTCGCAAAAGCGTGACCACGGCCGGCCGGCCGGCCGGCCGGCCGGCCGGCCGCTCATACTCAGAAATTTCCGTTAATCTAAGGAAAGACTCCGCTCGCTTCGCTCGCTCCGTAATCACCTATGCTCTACGCTCCATTCCTGAATGTGCACCATGGCCTGGTCTGATGCCTGCCTCGCTGCCGTCCCACACCTATGCCACATGGCGTCTGTAGCATTTCTTGCATTGTAAATCCACCATGAGAGAACCAGCAGAGAAGTATGCAGTGTATTATAGGTACCTTTTGCATAACAGCCACCTTTTCCTCGGCTTGTGCTGCGATGTCACAGAGTCGCTGGCTGGGTAAAAATGGCTACTATTTGAATTTGATGTGCTGATGCTCAGAAGACATTGAGTTGAGTGCTAGCGCCCTATGCTCAGTTGCAGTTCCTTCTGCGATGGTGCAGCGCTCCGTAGTCCGCAGGTATGTCCAACGATAAAGTCAACCGACAAGTGCACTGGCTGATTTTTTTTTCTCCGGCTAGGCCCAGTAGACTTCCGGTCAACATTGTTCTAGTATTTTCTTTTTCTCGTCTATATCGGCGGTCCCATGGCCTTTAGCGTCAGGTAGATTTGTCATTTAATTGTAGCCTCTCATCTATACCTTTTAGCCATTTTCAGTCCTAAGTAATAGCTAACGTAGAAAAGATGGTTATTAATAGTCCAATGTCCATTTTGGACGAGTGAGGGAATCATTCCCCAACAAATTTTGCCTCTTTTTATCGCTGTACGTTTTCATGTAAATCGCAATGTTGGACAGTATTGTCGATACAAATTCATCTATGTATGAGTCATCGCACAAGAACGGATTTTTTCGCTGGCCTATGACTCACTGTAATAACACAGGAATATCTGAGATTAAGCTAAGCCTCTTTTTGTCAGGGAGATTCCCCACAACGCTGTCAAACCATGTATTTAAATATCAGAAGTTACGTAATCCAGCTTCTGCAGAAAAGCTACCTCGTTCTGTGTCGTCATTGGCTGACCACAAGCACCTGCGGGCAGCAATTTTACATAACAGGAACCGGGATGGTCTGCCTTCCATCCTAATCAAGGCCGTGGTATTTACGCTGCTCGCTGGCACAACTGAGCTCCAGAAAAACGGCCACCGCCGTATTACGCGGTGTGCTGATGGAAGGACAGAAGGCGCTGCTCTTCTGCGGAGGATCGGTCCGGGGACCGCAGCTTTGGGATGACTCGCAGTGTGGGGCCAGCGGCGGGGAGCGACGGGGAGGGATGGGGTGGTGGCCGGGGTCGTGAAGGACAACGGTGCGGGGCGGCGGGACAGGATGAGGCATTGTGTGACATCTGCAAAATGATGAAGGCAGCAGCTGCTTTTGACGCTAAGATTGGGTCAAGGTGGAGCATGCCCGGAAGTCGGCAGAAAACTGATCACTGCTTCAAGGCCCACTCAGTCCACGATAAACAGCTACATCGTACACGTGTTTTCATATCATGGAGACTCGAGTGAAAATCGTCTGGAGAAATCCTTACAGCACAGACCCGTCTGGGTAATACAGGTATAATCCCACCTTCCAACAACCAGAACACTGGCCCTGAAGTATGAAATTCCACGAGTGTACGAACATCTTTAATGCTTGAGCTAATTCTCAAACCTTTTTGCAGCCGATAATGATTGAAGACACGCTGGAATGATCACTGATCAGGTGTTCGGGTTTTCCAAGATACCATAAGTGATAGGCAGGGAGAGTTCGACTTGCACGATCTACAATCGCAACGCCACGCCGATCGTGCTATCAGAGTACCGATTAAGTGGTCTACCAGCTTCTCTGTAGCACCCCTGCTATCATCTCAGTTGCTCACGTTTTCCTGCCTGATCCATCGCCCATCGCAGGTTGTAACTTTACAAGGTCAGGGGAGCTACAGTTGGTCAGAACTAAGCCCACCAAACAGATGAACGGATGAGATAAACTCGAGTGCGGAATTGAAAAGAAATGGGTCCTCAGATCGAGCTGCTGCCTGCTGGTTAGCTGATAACATCAAACACATACTTATGTGACCACTGACAAACAATTCTTGATGCAGCATATGGGGAAATTTTTGGTCACAACGTCGAATTAGCCATCCTGTGAGCTGTCGATAAGATGCTGGTCGATGTGTTTTTGGCTTATGTAGGCATTACACTGCAAAAAGTATGGTATTTGATATAAAAGGAGTGTTATCTCCTCTACTTGAGGGTACGTTCTGATTTCCCCCCACAATGTTTTTAGTGGAAAGGTGATTAAAGGAAAGCCCAATATTTTCATTGCCGTACTTTTGTGTAGGCGTTTCTAGTCTCTCGCTTGTTCGAAAGGTATTTGGAGAACATAACGGAAAAACCGAGCATCGTCCCACCCCCTGCAAGTGCGACATTTCTCTTCGTGTATTTGTGCAGGGGTGTGCTATGTTATGTAATTTGTCTCTGCTAGATTACATAATGCTGCCATTGCTGTGGTTGTTATTCGATGATGCGGAGCCGGATATGAAGAGACAGAGATTACAAAGAAATACGCTCTATATTAGTACCACGTAAACACATTTCAGGTAATTATCGCTATCACACGTTTGTCTTTCGATTCCCATTCTCCGCCGACAACTGGAAGTGATAAGCATCCGTTTGTTACGCAATAAGACGCTGCTACCCATAAACACAGGCTACATTTCCCGAAAATTCATCTGAATCACACACGTAAGATGACGTTTCAGGCGAGCTCTCAGGAAATCCAAAAGCTGGTTCTGTGACGCAATACGGGATCTCGCCCACATTAACAGCAACTATCACTTCTATCGTTACTTTTTCATCTTTCGTATAAAAAAGCTGCGCTGACGTATGCATTGTTATGATCCAGCAGAACAACTCGTCAACAACGCAGTTTCTATCTCCAATTAGACATTCGTCATTGTTACAATAGGTACGTCATTGTGCGTAGAAAAACAAGTTGAGCGCGTTATTACGTCATAGGCGCAAGACACTACGACCGGTGACTAAGACCTATGTTACTCGGCTACAACCGCACCACGCAAGAACAAGAATCGGATATCCATACCAAGACCCAGCATTAGCCTTCCCCATAAGACGATCATCATTTCAGTATCGCGATTCCGCTGACATGCAGAATGACATGAATTTAAATTCTGCACATGCACCTGCAGCCAATATGCAAAAATCTGCCGTCAAGGTTCAAGGACTTAGGCACAAGCACTTCAACCAGCTCTGCACGCCGCTCCTGATCACATAAGATGTCTGCGTGTAGCGGTGCACTGACATTGGCTCAGCGGACGCGCCCTGCGGGCTACACGTCCATCAGTGCCGGCGCACGGCCAGGAACGGGTGTTTGCTGTCGCTAACTCGACGCAGCGCGTCCGTTATGGCACCAACACGCGGCGATTTATTTTACACCGATTGAATACACTTTGCATACGTTCACAGGTGGACGGTACATGTTGTTTATGTAAAATATTTGATGTCAAAAGCCAGTTAAATATTTCATTCCAAACTGGCGTCCTCTGAATTGGTTACGCGGTCTGGACTGACAGCCGGCAGACATGTGTTCACTATAACGGCACGACAGCGGAGTGTGATGATGCCCCGTACCGAAAAATAACTCTCTTTTTGTCGAAAGGGAGGGAAACAAACGCGTGCCCGGCGCTAAACCGTTCCTGCCATGGATCTGACACTGGACAGTCCTACATTCGCCGGGCAAAGTGGCGAACAAGGCGCTGTCTTCCATTGAGTCTCGACTTTCGATGCAGAAATAGGTGCTTACATCACGAGTCCTAGCGTCCCGATTATTTTCGTGAGTGGTCCTTGAAAATTATTTTTTTTTTAAAGAAACGTTCCTGTTACACACAAGACTTACGAAGCTAAGGTTTGCCCAACTCCAAACGCATAAATACATATCACAGCAAAAGTTATTGACTTCGCGGCGCCTTGGCCTCACCTTGCTATGCATTTGATTTAATCATAGCTAGCTTTATAAAATAATGGTCATTTAGGATTTTGACAAAAATTCATGTGTAACTTTCTATGATTTTTCATAAAAAAGTCCTTCACAAAAATAAGAATGATTTTTTTTTGCCACGTCTTACCTTGGTTTAAACCAATATAGACGGAGACATGTGCTCCATCTGCTTGTCAACTTTTATTCTTAAGCTAATTATTAGTATTATTTGTTATAGTGATGTTATTTGTTTGTTGTTGATTACAATTTCGCAGTAAGAACATACTAATTAGTGAATGCTGTTTGAAGTGTTTTTCGCACATTTTCTTGCTTCCATTCTAAATTTTGCCTTGTGTGTTTTAAAATAAGTGGCACTATTTTCTCTACAATTGAAACTAATCGTCTTGTTAACAAATAGCCGACGGCATTAAAACGTCTCACAACCCAACCCAACACATTCAGACATCTACAAAGAAACCACCGTCCCTCCTGCGTCTCCGCTGGCGATCGATCAGCCGTCCTTCAGCGCTTCCTGACCGCGGCTGCCCCCTCTCACACTGGCCCTGGACAGCGGGTGCAGTCGGCCGACCACTCCGCTCTGTTTCTCCTCCTGACCCCACCCTGGTCCCCCGACCACATTCCAGCGTCCTGCGACCCCACCCTGGTCCTCCGACCTCATCCCGGCGTCCTCCGACCTCATCCCGTCACCCTGCGCCGCGCCGGCACCCTCAGCGGCTCATCTCGAGCGTGCGGTGGACGCGCACCGTCTCGCGCGTGGTGGTGGATCCGTCGACGTTGGTGCGCGTCTCGGTGGTGCGCGTGGTGGTGCCGTTGGTGCGCGGCGACAGGCCGCGGTCCACCCAGCGGCACGTGACGCCCTCGGGGGTGACGCGCACCACCTCTCCGCCGCGCAGCACCTTGTCGGTCGGCTTCACGGCCGACGTCTGCAGCGCGACGCTCCGGTCCGGGGTGCCGACGCCCACCCCAGGCTTGAACGAGCCCACGTACGGCGAGTGCTTCATGCCGAACGCGTACTGCGGGTCGCGGGACTTGAGTTTCTGTGGAGAAGACAGTGAAGGTCAGGTGCAAGAAGTTGAACTCGCCGGCAGCTCGCTGAATGGCACAGTCACGAACCTCAGTTGTGCTCTTCCTGTGTCATTCCCACTCTCGAACTTCCAATTAAACGACCGAGTAACTGCCAGTACCTTACCGTCCAGCGACCTCCCTCAACTTTCCACATCATCCACGAATATCTCGCTATTCTCCGCTCCCTCCCTCAACATCCCCACATCCTCCCCGAGGCCCTCGCTTCTCCCTTCCCACCTTGTCGTCGGCGTTGTAGGCGTTCGGCGCAGGCTTCTGCGTGCGGTCGGTGGGGATCGTTGTGCGGTCCCGCAGCGTGTACGCCGGACTCTTGTGCAGCGTGGCCTCGGCCTTGGCCATCTCGTACTGGCCGGGTGCCGGGAACTTGGTGCGCTCGTCGACGACGTCCTTCCCGCGACCGGGCATCGAGTAGCGGGGCGACTCCTCGCCGATCGTGTCGTTGAGCTCGTAGGCGTTGGGGGCTGCCGGCGTGAAGTGAGGTCAGATAGGTAGGGAAGGTGAGGCTGGTGGAGTGCACAACTTGGTAATGTCTTATTTTTGTGTTTGTTTTGTTAGTTCAGGCCCTTTCAATGGGTGTCTTTTGAGGACGGTATGATGAGAGGAGAAAGGAGAGGTGTAGAGCTGATTGGACCATGGCCGCAGAGGCTGATCCCATCCTGTTCTGTTAGAACAGGTGTGTTACGGTAGAGCAGTTCACCCGGCGGCTCCGAGCAACGGTCACCCAAGAGAAACAAGCTCTTGCTCCTTATTGAAGCTACTGTCCCCGTTTGTCAGGACGGGCAAGCGTCAACCCCAAACGAACAAGTGTGATGAATGGCGACGAAGGACGACAATGGATTTTGCCTCTCCAACTGACCTGGGACATTGTTCGGTTTCTCAAGGTTGGGCTTGAGCCCAAAACTATAGCGAGGGCCGTCTTCGTCATCCTTAGGATCGTATGCGCCGGGTGCGGGTGTCTTGAATGCCTTGGGGTCCTTTGCGCGTCCCGGCATCGAGTACCGAGGGGAGTCTTTGCCGATTTCGTCATCAATTTCGTAGGCATTTGGCGCTGAAAGTATACAGGATTGAATAATAATGGATACTGAAGCTCTGTTTCACCAACCAGCGTTGCAGTTGTTTTGCAGTGATGCTTCTTTTTTGCTATATACAGTAACTTTAAAATTGTTGTGGTTCATACGTATTCGAGACTCGAGTTAAATTATGTTGACTGTGAAGGAGAACAAAAACAAAATGGTAAATATTTTTATGAATTTGGTAAAAGGCAAAATGCGTGCTACGCTAATTATGACCGTAATAGAACCTGTCTTCAGCGTCAGTTTTTAGCGTCATTTCTTTTCCTTTTTAGTTCCCATAATTGCAATGCCCTTCCAACTGCCACATGAGGAAAGCGAAATTTGAACCAACGACACTAAAGTGTCCCATGCCTGTGTAAATTAACCCCACTGACCTGGGACATTGTTGGGCTTCTCAAGGTTGGGCTTGAGCCCAAAACTATAGCGTGGGCCGTCTTCGTCATCCTTGGGATCGTATGCGCCGGGTGCGGGTGTCTTGAATGCCTTGGGGTCCTTTGCGCGTCCCGGCATCGAGTACCGGGGGGAGTCTTTGCCGATCTCGTCATCAATTTCGTAGGCATTGGGCGCTGAAAGTACATAGGATTGAATTGGAGCTCTGTTTAACCTAACCAGCGTTGCAGCTGTTTTGCAGTGATGCTACTTTTTTTTGCTATTTATAATAACTTTAAAATTGTTGAGTTGAATTATGTTCACTGTGAAAAATAAAACAAAAAAGGAAAATATTTCTTTATGAATTTGGTAAAAGGCAAAAGCCGTGCTACGCTCATTATGACTGTTCATCAAACATGTCTTCAGCGTCAGTTTTCATCGTCATTTCTTTTCATGGCTGGTTCTCATAATTGCAATGCCCTTACTACTGCACGTGAGTACATCTAAATTAGAAACAGAGACAATAAAAATGTTTGCTCTCTACTAAAAAACACTAACCTGGGACATTGTTGGGCTTTTCTAGGTTAGGCTTGAGTCCAAAACTATAGCGAGGGCCGTCTTCGTCATCCTTGGGATCGTATGCGCCGGGTGCGGGTGTCTTGAATGCCTTGGGATCCTTTGCGCGTCCCGACATCGAGTACCGGGGGGAGTCTTTGCCGATCTCGTCATCAATCTCGTAGGCATTCGGAGCTGTGGATAAGTGACATGGAAGCTGACTTTGTGTAATATTAGGTTGTAACGATATATCTATTCTGTTTTTCTCATCAACGGGCAGTGATCTTAATTATTTTGTGCTTTTATGACATGTGCTCCCATCCCGTCGCCATCAAATATTTCAGAGTGGGAGCCATTTCTGCATAACAATCATGAGTTGTCGCGTTTTCCCATCGCCCGTTGAACGGGAGATAATGCCGAAAGATAAACCTGCTGTAAATCCCTCATGCATTGAAGTTTGCATGGTCGAGGTGCATTTGTTCAATTATACGACACTCGAATTGCAAGTGTCTGAAAAGCTGCCCTACGCGTGCGTGCATGCTCTGAATAATAACCACAGTTGTGAGCTAACCTGGAACGTTGTTGGGTTTCTCCAGGTTGGGCTTCAGTCCAAAACTGTAGTGAGGGCCGTCTTCGTCCTCCTTGGGATCGTATGCGCAGGGGGCAGGCGTTTTGAACGCCTTGGGGTCCTTTGCGCGTCCCGGCATCGAGTACCGGGGAGAGTCTTTGCCGATCTCGCCATCAATCTCGTAGGCATTTGGCGCTGAGAAACGAAACGATTAACGTCAGATGCGTTCCGTTAGCGAGTACGGGAGAAGCGGATCGACCGCATCGAGTGCGTAATTCTGGTTAATGTAGTCATTTGGTTTTAGTCGCACGCTTTTAGCGCGGCTAATAACCGTCTGCGTAAGGTCGTGAAACGCCGTGCGAGGTGAAGGTCCCAGACAGAAGGCTCCAGGAGACCCGACTGGGGGTCAACGCTCGACATCGCCTTCCTGGTTTGGCAATGGAGAGAGCTGGAGGCAACGTTTGGCAACGTTTGAGCTGGAGGGACAATCGTCAATTGGGACAAACTGCTAGGGGTTCTGTGTGAGAGGCTGTTTTATCAGCAGACTTGTCAAGTAATATTGTGTTTGATTTTTATCCTCCACAGGATTTGTCTGTTTAGTTCTTTATCTTATTCTTCACAGCTCGTACCCATTTATAGCCAACAGCCTCGAATAAGTCTTCGATTACGAATTCATCTGTTCTTGATTCCTCTGTGTTCTGATTGCCGATTACTGAGTTATCTTTTGCTGCTGTGCTGTGCTCCCTTAATTTCTGATTGGTGTTTCGAACTTTCGTTGTCATTGGACATGCCCATGCGCAGCCAAGCGATCTCACTTCAGAACGGACATTGCACATTATTTCAAATTTCAACGGTTTGAAGTTTGAACTCTACACTGCACCAGAAGATTTATGAACACACGACACTCTGTTCCTGTCTCTTAGAACCTGGCTATTCACAATTTTTCCCACCTCTCTGCCGTGCACGGGAAAAGTAAATCGGCTGCGAACGTTAAAATCTGCATTATGAAATATTTTGCAGCCCTCAAAATGCGGCTAGACATTCATTTTTGGACATGTTATCCACTTATTTTTGCTTTACAGGCAACTGACCTGGCACGCCATCAGGTTTCTCCAGGTTCGGTCTCAGTCCGAAACTATAGCGAGGGCCGTCTTCGTCATCCTTAGGATCGTATGCGCCGGGTGCGGGCGTCTTGAATGTCTTGGGGTCGCTCGCACGTCCCGGCATCGAGTACCGGGGAGAATCTTTGCCGATCTCGTCATCAATTTCGTAGGCATTCGGCGCTGAGGGATGAGCCAAGGTCAGGGGCGCGCTGGCCTGCGCGGCCGAGAGGACCGGCCCGATCGCGCGGAGCGGTCGATGTTCCCAGTAGCCAGTACGGGTCACGGTCACATACAGTGGGCCTGTCCCGCCCAGTACCTCACGGCGGTACACGGAGCTCACTACAGACTGCTGGAAACCGACCCCATACATGGTGCCAGGGTGGTGACGACTCAGTTGCTGGAATTAACTGCTGATTTGGGTTTATTGGTCTCGTTAGTTTCAGCCTCGCCCGCAGTGGTTACCGCGGGTTAGGTCTGATTACATAGTTGGAACAGTGTAGTGTGAATAGCACGGGATGAGTGGCTTGGCTGCCGTGTGAAACAGCACACTACACCCACTGTTTCATGCATGTGTGATTTACCGAGTTGCAAGTATCTATAATTACGTCAGCCTCGTGGTACATACCCATCGACTCCAGCAATGAGCTCGTTTTATATGGGTCTCCTGACTCACTGCTTTTGGAGTCCTCAGACTGCTTTTGGAGTCCTCAGCCTTTTGAGTCCTGACCAACTCGGGGCAAAAATCCGCACGCTACCATAAACGGAATGGATTATCTCGGATTACAAAAGATAACTGACATAACTCATTGAACAACGCCGTTCCCTCCAAGCCTTATGTAACATTTACGTAACAGGAATATTTTTACAGATGTATTTTCTGATAAAATCGTTCCTTTTTCATTCCCCTCGCTTTGTACCTAGCCTTAATAGATCACCTAAATCGTGCTTAACATGAAGCTACGAATAAATGACTGGCTGGAAGAAGTAACTTTGATGAAAAACGTCAACGGCGACCGTAAACATGCGATTTGCTTTGACGGTACATACAATAAAGGCAGCTTAAGGAAATGTGGCAGAGCAAGTGCTACATATTGCATCCTGATATTATTGACAGAAGCATATTTTAAAAGCTTGGGCCATTTTGACACTCTGAAATATTTTATCACCATTTTGCCTTGAACTGTCATACAACCTTCACAAAATCGTAACTTCGATTAAATCCTCATTTCAATAATGACAATTTATCAAATCGATCATAAGAATATCGAACGGGTGGTTTCGAGCCTGTTTCCAGTCTTCCCCGATATGTCCTTGTTGCTGTGTGCACATTCATGTCAAATTGGGCAACTGGGCTGCGATCATTGTTCACCGGCTGTCGGCGCCGCGCCGCGAAACAATGTCGATTGAGATACGGTCGGTAAAGCCGAACGAGGTCAGCGCGCGGTGGCGTTTTCCTCTGTCGACTGGTCACAGATCGTGGACGGAGAGAGAGTGGGGGAGGAGGGCAGGAGGGGGTAGCGTAGACTCAGGCTGGTCATAGCTATGAAAGGGAGGGGGCAGACCTAAGTAGGCTGATTGGGATACTCAAGTTCTGGCTGTTCACAGTTCTTAGCGGGTAGCACATGCATACGCACTGCGAGCGCGGGCCGGCCTCAGTTCTGTCTTGGGATGTTAGCGGGGATGTGAAGGGAGGCAGTCGCAGACCCACCTGGCACCGTGTTGGGCTTCTCCAGGTTGGGCCGCAGCCCGAAGCTGTAGCGAGGCGAGTCGTCCTCATCCTTGGGCTCGTAGGTGCCCGGCGCCGGCGTCTGGAACGCCTTGGGGTCGCGGATTTTGGCGGCGATGGTGCGTGCCGGAGCCGTGTCCTTTCCTGCGCGGGGAGTCGGGGGTCGGTCAGTCACCCTCCCGACCGCCGCTGTTGTCGAGCACTCAGCGATAGATCATAGCGAGCGTGGGATGTCGCTGCGAATATAGCACAACCGTTTGGAATAGATGGCCATTAGCTTTACTATTCGAAGCTAACGTGAAGTCCAACATTCGAGGATATTCTACGACTACTCTGGTCAAATTTTGACCCATTGGACCAACTGGATTGCCATTCGAATGAACTATTGTAACATGGTCTTCATATCAATCTTTTGAAATATTTTACTGTGGAAAGCGTTGTCGGTAATTTATCGTACATGTGGCAGTGTCCAGTGGAATATTTCATCTCTACTGTGACCCTGACGAGCCACGGCTCCTCCGACATCGGTCAGATGACTGTTGACTCTGGAACAATGTCTGCCTGAGCTCGGGGAAGTGCTGAGCACCGGCTGATCGTGAGCAGATTTTGAGCCGGTTTTCCCAGCTCTCCGAGCTGAACACGACACCTGCTTACGTGGCATTACATCGAGAGAGACACAGCGAGACAGAGACATGGAGACAAAGGGTCACCGAGACACACCGGCAGAGCCTGTCAGACACCAGAGAGAACCAGAAAATGCCTTATCTGGCGGGCTGCACCGCCGCCTGCTGTAACATTGGACCAGAGTTGGGACATACACACTACACAGTTCGACGCGTCACAATGAGAGATCAGTTCGGAAGAACTGGTTTTCAAAACGCTGCATCGGAACAAAGCAATTCTTAGAAGAGTGAGAAAGGCCGGTGATTGTGTCGTTAGAGACAGACGTGTATATTCTTGCTTTAAAGTTTCGTTATTCCAGGGAAATCGTCTATACATATTGCATTGAGAAGTATGCTGCTTACTTTTCTGTTTGAGGTTGAAAATAGAGTTGCAAAGTTTTCCCCAAAGGCTGCTACCGGCACCGCCCCGCCCCACAAAAATTTTCTGGGATACCGGCATGCTACCACGCCCCAAGCAAAAAAAACCGCCAAATTACCGGCATACTAAAAACCTGCATTCTTGATTCTAGCTTACCCCTACAAGAGGTGCCACGTTTTTGCAATTTCATTACCCGTCCGGCGTCCCAGCCAGCAGCCATCCATTGTCCAACCACAACTACCAACAGGCTGATTTTGTTCAACCCAACTACCAGTGGGGCCAACTAGTTATATTCTATATAACCAAGCCTGTGAAATGTTAAGGTCCATGTATTACCCCTACCATTAGCAATGGAACTTCTACAACAAAATGTATCTTGCAGTGGCTAATAGGAATTCTGTTACTACAATTTGAGAGCCTCTTAGTGTTCAAGGTTTGAATCATATGCTAATAATTTATTTTTTTTTGCACAAAATCAAAAATACCGGCATGCTACCGGCAAGACATGCCAGATACCACGAAAAAACCTGCGGTAGTGAAAAATTACCGGCATGCCGGTAGTGCGGTAGGGAAATTTTGCAACTCTAGTTGAAAATGAGGCACCAAATGCTATCAAATTGATAGCATTTGGAGTAGACCCCTGCCAGGTGCCCAGTGATTCAATAATATTTGTTATTTTTATTCATGTTTGTTTCTCCGGTACGGAGCAGAAACACAGCCCCACCCATCAGCAGCCTGGCGGCACGGCGCCACTGACCTTTGTAGGTCATCTGTCTGGTGTTGTACTCGTTGGGCGCCGGCACCACCTTCTTCACCTTCACCTCGTGCCTGTTGGCCATCGAGTAGGCCGGCGTCTCCTTGCCTGCACACCGCTGAAACAGGAGGAGTACGTCCTCAGTGGGCGCCGGATGCTGTGCGATCAGCCTAGCAGAACAGGTGTTGTGAATGTTACACATCCTGAAAATATGTGATTTATACGTGATTTTTTTTACGGGAAGTTGTGAAGCACATATGATATTTCAAAAATTAATACTTCCGTTGCGGAAGCTGAGGCCACGGATGATATGGAATTAGGATCAAAATGCTGATAACAAAATGCAAACAACGGCGCTTTTTAGGAGGATCATGAGCTTCAACATATCAAGCAAGTCATCCTTATAGCGAATACATACACAGGGAACCACTCACGGGATAAAGCAAATATAAATGTGTTGGCGTTTGGTGAGGCGCCAGTTTGAATTCCCCCGTTTCCAGCTAACACGGATGTTTGGATATTTGTCGAGCCTTGAGCTTCCACGAGCCAAGCCTCAGCGATGGTGTCGGAATATCCATGTAACAATTAGCATATCGCATAAGCTAGGCAATAGGCATGTATTATCTGACTTCAAAGCCGTGCTTTTATCTAATTTCTTATCAGTCGTTTTGTCCTCAAGCTATATTTATGTACATTTTATATCGTTTGGTTGCCTTAGTCAAGGAGGAAATGCTTCGTTCCTTTGACAGATCAATACAGGTTAGCTGAATGCTAAGCGTCACTAAGCCGGCCTCCTTACTCTCCTTGTTCGAAGCAGTTGCTCTAAATGCTCATAGATTTAACAAATCTCATCCATTTAATTCGTTGGTCTTGATTTTCATGTTAGAGGCCATGGGTTGCTCTTACTTGCCGAATTCTTAATTGGAATAGGTAGGTACTCACTACTCTTATTTTTTTTTTTCAGTCCATTGAGCTGGTGTGCCAGAACAAGACAAACGCTTACGCCACGGATTGCGACCGATCGGCGATGGCCCGGTGTCGGGTTTCTTGCGGTGCGATATTTGCGTTGCGCGTGCTCTATCAAGGCCTTCATGTGCGTCACCTACAGACCCACCGCCGCACAAACCCGTGCGGTCTTCAGTTTCACGTCACTGCTCTGGCAGCTCACTGTAGAAGCCCGCACAACTGACATTGATCTTGTCCACTCGCCTGACCTTGCTGCCATTGTTGTGACGGCTTTGTCCATACGGTATCAGTATCCGCACCGGTTCCCCCGGTGTGTGGTGGATGTGCGGGCGGGCCGCCACCCACCGCCGTTCAGCTGCGTTGTTTGTTACCTCCACGGTCCGGCGGCCGAGGTAAACAGGCGGCGCGGCCGGCGGCCGGGCGGTGCGCACCGCGCCCCGGGCACCGCCACCGCGAGCCGCGCGCTCCCGAGAGCGATGACGGAACGCGATCCTCGCGGGATTTCCGCGCGCGGCGGATCGCGTTACGCAAGAGCAGCTGGCGCTCGGACGGCAGATGACGGGTGCCCGCTGCGTCACAGATGCGTGTCCGTGTGTGTGTGTGTCCGGGAGGAGGCGGGCTCATGGGTGAAACAACGGGTCACTGGCGCCACGTCCACCAGAGAGGCGGCCGGCCGGCGCAGCGGTCAACGGTCGCTAGAGTGCACTGAAAACTTTTTTACCATTTCCTGAAGGGTAAACCCGCCATAGCATGGTAGCTTGACACACAGACGTTTTTTACCACCTTCCAGATGGTAAATTTTACTCTTTCATGAAGAGTAAACTCGCCAGGGAGGGGTAACATGACACACAGACGTTTTTTACCATCTTCTGAATGGTAAAGTCTTTTGATTTACTCTTGTCTAGAGTGTAACATTTTTTGGGTTACACTCTTTGAAAGGGTAAATCTTTAACGGAACCCTTTTTTAGGGAGTAACGCATCATCTACTCTGTGCTTTACCCTCCTACAGAGAGTATATTCTTATGGCCTATCCTTTGTCACATGGTAATGTTTACTCTTTATTTTAGTGTAAACCCCCCAGAGGATGGTAACAGACCCACAGACGCTTCCTTCAGAAGCTTCTCGAAGTTTCTGTTAACCGGAGCTCACCAACTAAAAAAAATGTTTCAAGAGCAACAATGTAGGTATATTTGGCTTCCGTACAAACAATACGAGGGGCACACCAACCATGAACATTGTGAGACTCTTCACTTATTCATACAAATTTATAGAAAGCGTTCAGCAATGCACAAGCGGTAAATAAACACCACGATACAACTTGAATGCAATTTGAATATGAATACAAGACATTCAGCGCCCTCATATTGGATGAGGCAGAGCGCACAATATTTGAAGTGAGCGACGGCGTTCCTGGGTGGTCGCCCGTCTGCGTGAGATAATGAGACTGGATCACTACAGTGCAAGGCTTTTTCAAAGTCACCAACAAAATGCATAAACTTGTAGCATCACAACAAAATTAATGTACGTACTCACAACACTAGGCCACGTGGCCGTGCACGGGGTCCTGTTAACCAGGTCAAATTAGCACCACTCAACGGCACGCAATGCTCTAGCACATCGGTACTTACAATAAAATGTCCACAGAGGCTCTATAGGCGATGAACAACACACAAGCACAATCACCAACGGCCACGCCGCGCGGCACCGACACTGCTCACATCCGCTCTCGGAGACCAACGGCCGAAAACTGACAGATGCGCGCGGCCTTCAAACCGCAAACGGCCGATCTCGTTTCTGATTGGCTGATTGTTTCCATTTCAAATATCATCTTCACGAGGGTAAACAAGATCTACGCATGGAACGACTATCTGTACCCGAGTCACGATACCCAGGAGGAAAGAGTTTTCGTGATGTTCTGGATCGCGAGAGTAATATTAATATTTACATGGTAATAATACTCTTCGCTGGCGAATAAGTTCATATCAACCACGTACCGTTACTATGCACATAATGGTAGCAGCGAGTTACCCTTTCAATATACTATTATCTTGCGGGTTTGATGAAAATGAACTCTCCAGGAGGTAGTAAAAAAGTTTTGAGTGTGACACAAGGAACAGTCATGGGTCACCGGATCACCGACCAAGGTGCTGAAGGTGACGGTCACTGCCGATCACTGGCCACTTTGCTGAGCGATTTAGCTCGAATGCCTCACAAAATCTCGAGAGGCCATCAACGTATGAAATATGCAATTCGTAAGGATTTTGTAATTACACGGGTAAAGATAACACATGAAGCCGCTTAAACGATTATTTCTTAACTGAAATATTTTAATTCCACTTTTGACAAATTTGGAGCACCTATTTGGTCTGTATACCTGTACGTCTAAAATTAACTTTTTAAAAACTTTAAACTGAAATACGCGATCTGCAGCGCCGCCGATAGGATACCTACTGTCTGCAGATTGATACACTTGGGATCCCATGACGTAAAGTCAGTATTCGCAATCCAAAGGATCACTTACCTATGAGAGGATGGAAATGTAAACTGTAAAGCTCGCTTGCTTTGCATGTAGGCAGTTACGTGGATATAAAATGAGAAGAGTAATTAGCATTCATTATCCTGGACAAGGTCGGCGTGTGGTATAAAATCGTGACCATAATTTCTCAACTCGGTTGCAGTGTGACGGTCTGAAAGATAACACTATCCGTGATGGTGGATGATACAAAATTGCAGTCTCCAGCGATAAAAGCGATTCTTTTCCGTTCAAATAGGCACATTTGAAGGCGAGTTTGGATAGAAAGAAGGATATGATACTCTCACACCAAGATGATTTTGTGTTTCTCCTAAACAAACCCGGACACACTAATTAACAAGTCTTCAGCTCTAAACCATGTGCTCTGCCTTCAAGCGTGGTCGTTAGGACTCAAATTATGACCTCCCGCTCTTCCTTATGACCTGCTCTGAGTGCGCGAGGGGTCTGGGTGGGTCGGGATTACCCGGGATAGGTGTGTTTGGATGCCGTCGTTCTGTGCAGGAGCGTACGGCGGGGTCGGGCGGGCGGCGGCGGCGGGCGCCCGCTCGGACCGGCCGTCGCCGCCGCCGCCGCCGCCGGCTCGCTCTCTGTATATAAGCGGCGGCGGCGCGGCAGAGGCGTCAGTGTGCGCTGAGCAGCGATCCCAGTCGGCTAGTGACAGCATCCTCATCATGCAGAGCCTGCGTCTCGTGCTTCTGTTGGGCGCCGCCGTGGCGCTCGTCTCCGGACAGCAGCTGCCCGTCAAGCTGGACGGTGAGTGACCTGGGGTCAGAGGGAGCGGGCACCGGCGGGGCACTGGCCTCCGGGCGGCGGCAGCCGCCATCGGTGGCGTCATTCAGTGGCTACTGGCTAGTGGCGAAAGTGGAAGCCTCAAGCCTGTTCCCGACCAGCAAGACCTTTAGTCGATGGCGAAAGTAACGCTTTTGTCGAAATGCAGCGCTGGGAAGCTGAATACCGATGATCGTCTTAAAGAAGTAAAGCGATGGTTTTCCATTAACTGAATCCAGGTTTTTAAGAATTTTGATTGCATTGATGGCTCATGGAATAGTTGTACGTGGTCAGGATGGGCACACAGTTTTTGACATTTTGATTTTATGAGATAGGTTTTCCAGCTGGCATTGTTACATGAAATAAAGCCTTCTTTGGTCGTTGAAGCCTTGATGAACATGTTCTCTTGCTTCATAGCAGTATGCAAGGATATGATGACAGTAAGATGTTAAAAAGATTCCTCATATACACTTTGCTTTGCTTTCTGATCAGTTCTACGTTTTTGCTGGGCTTGTTTGTATCAGTTATGCATCAAAAAGTGATGCAACACGATGCAGGATCCATAGGTGAATTCTGTCTGCTCGTCCTAACGACCATTTTCTCGTTTCCACAGCCTTCAAGAATCACCCGTGCTTCCGTCTGGTGGAGAAGGAGCGCGGCGGCGGCATCACTCAGACCCTATACCAGGAGTGCGGCCAGTCGGTGATCCACCTGTCCCCCGAGCTGCGCCGCCAGAAGGGCAAGTTCCTGCTCTACGCCTGCATCACCAACAAGCTCGGTCTGCTCAGCAACCGGCGCTTCCTCAACACCGACGCGCTGCGCTCCATCATCCAGCGCAGCAACAGCATCAGCGGCGGAGAGAAGTCCAACTACAACAACATCCTGAACCAGTGCGACAGCCGCGGCCGCGAGCTCATCATGTGCATGGACCTGGTGTGCCCGGGCCTGCTGAGCCCCGTCTCGGGCTAGGTGAATCGAGTCCCGGGTCGGCGGCGGCTCTGCAGACAGCGTGACCCGGTGCCGTCGCTCACAGCGACATGTCAATGAACCGGACGGTGACGCCGGCCGGGCGGGGGTCAGTCGGCCGGCCGGCCGAGCCGGTGACCCCGCGCCGGTCACCGCCGCGCCGGCCGGCCGGCACCGCTCTGCTATATCGGTCACGCTGCCGGGAGCCTCACCGTGGACGGTGCTGCTAGCTGGTCACATGTGAAAAATGTACAACTGATGTCGTGGCGCCATTGTTCATTGAAAGGTGGATGCAATCCAATGTCAAAGTGATCTTCAATTTGTGTCATACAAATATACCAATCTGACTGTGGCCTGTCTCTTCTTTGTCACACATGAATGCGTTTAGATCTTAATGATTTGATGGTTTATACGGTAAGGAATTTATCTTATTATTCATTTTTTTTTCATCGAAGATTTACGCAAATGCGCACGTAATAAGTTTTTGAAGGGAGAGTTAACATTTAAAATTGGTATGGAAATGTGAAACAGAAATTAAAGTTTAAACAATGGATGGCAACTGGGCGTGTTTATTGGACTACATGCCAAGGTATCATAGTCGATGGTTCTTCATAGTAGCAATGTGGCTACATTTATGTGGCATATTCAAGGGAACATCAGTGAAAATTTTGAATAGTTACTTTTTCGCATGAAACTTTTTGCTTGGTACTAAATTGTCATAACATATCTCAATGCGACTGCACCGTTCAGTGTGTGCCTCCAGCCATGCTTTTGTTCTTTCATGGGACATAATATCATTTCATGATGTATAAACGGTAAGGAAATGCATCAGGGCGTATTTTAACATGTTAACTGGGTCGGCAATTGCCGACCCAGTCAAGGAGAATGCCGACCCAGTGACAGCCGTTTGCCGACCCAGTTGCCGCCCCCTCTAGGATGCAGCACGCACATGCAGGCTAGGTGCCGTCATTCATAGTGAGGCTGCTGCCCTCCAAAATGATAATGCCGCCTCTTAAAGTGAACCAGCCGTCTATAGAAAGTGATCATCCCGCAACTCAATGTGACAGTGCCGCCCCTAAATCTGTTAGTAGCCCCACTCAATGTAGTGGTGCCGCCCTTCTAAGCATCTGTGGAGCCCCTCAATGTGATGATACCGCCCCTCAAGAAGATGATGCCGCCCCTTTCAGTATCGGTGGCGCCCCTCAATGTGATGGTGCCGCCCTCAAAGTGCCGGTGGCGCCCCTGAATGTGATGGTGCTGCCCGCCAACGAGTCGGTGGCGCCCCTTAAAATGATGCTGCCGCCCCTAATAGTGTCAGTGACGCCCTTCGAAGTGTCGGAGGAACCCACCAATATGATGGTGCCGCCCCTCTAGATATCCACATAGCCCCTCATTGTGATGGAGCCGCCCCTCAAGCAGATGATGCCGCCCCTGAATGTGATGGTGCTGCCCGCTAACGAGTCGATGGCGCCTCTCAAAATGATGCTGCCGCCCCTTAAGTGTTAGTGCCGCCCCTTATAGTGTCAGTGACGCTCTTCGAAGTGTCAGAGGAACCCACCAATGTAATGGTGCCGCCCCTCTAGGTATCCACATAGCCCCTCATTGTGATGGAGCTGCCCCTCAAGCAGATGATGCCGCCCCTCAAGAAGATGATGCCGCCCCTTTCAGTATCGGTGGCGCCCCTCAATGTGATGGTGCCTCCCTCAAAGTGCCAGTGGCGCCCCTAAATGTGATGGTGTCTCCTGTCAACGAGTCGGTGGCGCCCCTCAAAATGATGCTGCCGCCCCTAAAAGTGCTGGTGCCGCCCCTTACAGTGTCAGTGGCGCCCTTCAAAGTTTTGGAGGAACTCATCAGTCATCAATACAATGTTGCCGCCCTCTAACTTTCTGTAGCGCCCCTCCATATATATAATGGTGCCACTTCTCAAACCGTCCGTGGCGCCCCTCAAAGTGATGGTGCCGCCCCTTACAGTGTCGGTGGTTTCTCCTTAAAAGTCAAGGTGCCGCCTCTCAAAGAAATGCTGGTGTCCCTCGAAGTGTCGGAGGCGCTCCTCAATGATGTTGCCGCCCCTCAAACCTTCCGTAACGCCCCTCCACGCCATGGTGCCACCCCCCAATGTGCTCATGGCGCCCTTAAATGTGATAGTAACGCCGGTCAAAGTGCTCCTGGCAGTGTCGGTGGCGCCCCTTATAGTGTCGGTGGCGCCCCGAACAGTATCGGTGGTGCCCCTCAAAGTGATGATGTCACCCTCAAACAAACGGTGGCGCCCTTCGAAGTATCGGAGTCCCTAAATATCATACCTATTGCCACCCATTAACCATCTGTAGCGCCCCTCCATATGATGAAGCCGCTCCTTAAAGTATCCGCGGCGTTCCTTAAAGTTACAGTGCCGCCCCTTACAATGTGGGTGGCGTCCTCAAAATAAAAGTGATGTTGCCCCCCCCCCCCCCCGAGTAATGTTGGCGTCTCTTAGGATAAATGATAACAATAACACGTCAAATGTATATTTAAACACACAAAGCTTTCGGTATGAAAATACCTTGGTCACTGTGTTAACAGAAATGAGGACCTCATTTCTGTTAACACAGTGACCAAGGTATTTTCATACCGAAAGCTTTGTGTGTTTAAATATACATTTGACGTGTTATTGTTATCATTTATCCTAACTGTCTTGGATATTCTACATTTGGCGTCTCTTCTTTAAGTATCGGAGGCGCTCCTCATTGTCAACTGCTCACATGGCGCCCTTCAATGTAATGGTGCCACCCCTCAACGCTCAAAGAGAATAGAGATAATTGCGCTCCTCACAGTGTCGGTGGTGTCCCTCAAAGTGGTTTAAGTGCCCTAAAAAAAAATTGGTGGCGCCTCAAAATGATGCTGCCGTCCCTTAGCATATCTGCAGCGCCCCCAAAATGATAGTGCCTTCCCTTAACCGGCGCCGGGCTGAGGTTGTTTGAACCCCCCTCCCGACCCCTATAACTTGGCTACTTGGGCCACGTAGCGACACGCGGTAAGCGGCATTCGAAGGAGTGTCAAAACTACTTGGGCTAGTTGGTTAACCGTACTTTGGTTAGGTCAAGTCAAATGTCAAATATCAGGTGACCAGAGGTCATCAAAGGTGAAATGTGGGTGAAATGTTGTCTGTTTCAACATTTATTGACAAACTGGCGCATAACTCGGGGAAGAATAGAACTACAGCACCGCGAAAAAGCGCATTCGATAGCTCTTCAACGTTCCTATAAAGTCCTCAGACTTGACCTAACATCAACGACTTAACCTCCAGAGCACAACTTGTTTAACCCGTGTCGGGCCGGGGAGGGTTAAAGGGGACAGTGGACCCCCTCCGCCCCTCTACTGAGCTGTTTTAATGAAGAACCTTTTTACTTTAATAATTATTGACTCACGAAAGTTATGACATAGTTTTTTTCAGTACTGCGCTCCTCTCGTCGAGATGCGTCGAATGAACTATAATTTGACATTCAAATGTCATTTGGGAAATTTGAGCTCAGGTCCAGGTCATGACCTGACTGGTAAAGGTCATGTTGCATATCAGTCGATTTGTATCGTCAAACTGAAATCATCTAAGGTGTTTTCATCGCTCAGGCATATCGCATGTCTCTATCAAAAGTTATTGAAAAAAAAACCTGCTGGAGGCCTACCAATCCATGACCTGACATGACCTCAAGGACATAACGAGGGGTCGTGGGTGGCATTTTTCCGATTAAGTGTGTCATTTTTAATTGTTTTCTGATGTTTAAATTCGTTAGCTTTGACATTTGTCTACCTATAAAAAGAGGCACATGCCCCGACTTTCTCCCATTTCCTTATACCTAATGGAAGGGTCGCAAAATTGTCCTTACCTTTGGTCAAAGACATCGCAATTTCGAGACTTACATTTTATGTACTTACAGTGACACACTGTTTGTCTTATCAATCGCTGAAGTTATAAACGGATCGTTCAGTCGGTATATCTATGGTGAGCATTTGCCTGTTCCGTAGCTCAGTTGGTAGAGCACCGGACTCCCCGCTTGTCTCCGCTTGCGTTTTGTCCGCCGGCCGAGCCGGAGAGAAAGTTACCGAGTGAAGGTCATTCAAATTTCAAAAACTCAATGACAATGTCACTGGGGTCACCAAAATGTTTGAGTAGGTAGGTATAACATTCATTAACTGGGGGGGGGGGGATGAACTTATCTGTGCAATACGCTGTTCATTACTCGAGTAACTAATAAATAAAAAATGTATGAGTTCATCCTTACTCCACCCGCTCTCCCTCTCCATAAAAAGAGAGTTTAAATGTGTTGAATTTTATTTATACCTATGCAGAAAAATAGAGACGTCTAAGGATATGGCCGAATATCAGCGACCCTTGCTGTGTAAGCAATGAGGTATGACAAGTGGGGGTAATGGCCCCGTCCAGCACCCATAAAGTGGGCACCACTCGTGCGACCTGCTGACCACTGTTCTAGATAGAGCCATAAAACGCGTGAATGTTTTAAGCTTGACGATACGGATCGACTGGTATGCAACATGTTCTATTTCTGGTGAGGTCATGAACTTGACCTCAGGTAAATTTTTTTTTTTGTAAAATCAAATTATATTTCATTTATCGCATTATGATGAGAGAAAAACTATATCCCGGAAATACCGCTGAGCTTAGGTTAAATCTGAAATCATTACTTAGAAAGAGTTATAAAAGAACCGTCGAACGTGTCTTTTTTGGTCATTAAATATCAGTAGGTATGCCGCCCCCTCAGATGCCAAGTGCCGCCCCTATGAGTGCAAAATGCCGCCCCTAATTGTGATTGCCGACCCAGTGAAAATCCCTTAAAATACGCCCTGAAATGCATAAAGGGCATTATGGCATATAACCTTTCATGTAAATCTGTACAAGCCCACACAACAATCCACAAAGCAAAATGCTGAAGAATTGACAGTCAATAGCCTCGCCAACACGAAAACGACACATGCTTAGAAGTATGACTTACCATGAATAGTAGTCGAGCCGAGGAAGACAGCGCATATCCCAGCCACGAACGGTACATGAAACAGAACACAGAGGTTCATTGAGATACTGTGATTTGATCGTCACCGTCACATCAAACAAAGAACATAGGTCGGTAAATGGTGATATGGGGGACACTGCTTTTGGGGAAAAAAAGAAAATGCATCTTCTATAATGATAGCATAGGTGGCGGAACGGGGAGGGCACCGGGGCACCATGCCCCCTTTGATTTTGGCATTTTAACATTAGCCCTATGGGCGTTGCATGGAAAGAATGGGACCAAAAGTCGGCAGTGCCCCCCTTAATTGAAGGTGTTCCGCCGCTACTGAATGATAGGACGTATACCGTAGGACGCATACGATAGGACGTATACAATAGGAAGTATATGATAGGTATGTTATTGTGCAGCGTGGCTGCACAATAAAACGACATAAATAGTCATGGATGGGTGGAACGTGAACCATTTCAGCCATACATAAAGACCCATAGAGAATACATACCTGACTTTTCGGTGACGAAACAAAATAAGTGTAAGTGTTGAATAAGTGTGGGCTGCAGCTGTGGGCTGCGTTGCGTTTTTAATGATATCTTATCATTTTCTGTTAAAAACATGTAATTGTCTTTTTGCGAATAGTCAAATTTTGAGACCCATTTTTAGCGTTTTACTTACTCCATCATGGCTTTTTTCCTCGAGAAAGCAAACGAGTTTAAGTAGTTCTAAATATTCACTTATGTTTCGGTGAAGCTGGCAAATTTCCTAAAATGGAATGGAAGGTTCGCAAATAGCTACCTTGGACGGTTCCCCGTAGAGAACGGGGGGGGGGGGGCAACCACATGTTTTGCAGCAAGGTTCCATGAACCGAAAGCTTTGTGTGTCTTTTTGAATATATTTGAATGCATTTGTAATAATTTGGTAATTGGTTTATTATTTACATCATCATCCAACCTGTCATGGATACTCAAATACACAGTAGTGATTCACTCGAGTCTCTGCGACTCCAGCGTCTGGCGTAGGTCGCCTTCGCGGATACCTCCGCCCTCCTGCAGGGCCGGCTTTGATTCCGACTCCAGGCGTCCCACTTTTGGATTCGCTCATGACCGGTTGACTCAGCAAGATCTAGCACGAACAAGTAATAATTACAAGAACATTACAAGAACATTAAATCATTAGTTGACATTTGGCAGATTTCATGTCACGGAGAGCGAGAGTTGATCTGTTGCCTACGTAGCACATTTACCAATGGTGGTGATTGACGTCACAATTGAATGGCGTCAATTGTGACGTCACAGTACGTCAGAAGTGACGTCACATGGCAGCTCATCTCACACGAAGCAGGAAGTTCCTAAGCTGTTGAAGCCGGCTGAGTAGGCTCGGTTTTCAGCATTGCAATGAGCGTGCCAAGCTAAGCAGCGGACGCCCTTGAGCTCGAACAGCGTATTGCTTGCAAGACTGAGGCAGAAGACTTGGGTAAATGTTTACTTCATCTCTTTTGCTTCATCAATAGACCATTGTTAAAGGCCGTTGAAATTATACTCACAATGTGCAAGAGGCCTATTTCACAAGGTGCTGGTGGAATTGAAAGCGGCCTACATTTGCAACAAACAGCTGTATTCACTCATATTCCTAGCTGTTGCTTGCATCTCTGCATTCTAAAAGCCTATTTCCTGTGCCTCTTCACTTCTTGGCCTCTTTATATGTTTCGACATAAACCAGCGCTCAGTCGTCTGAGCTCGCCAAGTGGTGCTGTCGGGGCGGGACGCTCAGGCGCGGCCATCCCACGGCATGCAGGCGTGCCTCTCAGGACAGGACAGACAAGTACCGAGCTGCAGGATGATCCGGAGTCAGCCGGCACCATCCGCCGGGCACCGGTGCACGCGCCCGCGGGCCAGAGGTGCGGCCAATGCCGCGTCCTCGGCGACGTCTGGCTGCGACCGCCGCGCGCCGCACCCACTGTCCGCCGTGGCCTCAGGCGGCCGTGAACCCGTGATTTAACGCTCAGTGACACTGAGACCCCACGATTTGGATGAGCTGAGTGATAGGAACAAGACTGCGCTGGTTTTAGGCAGGTCTCCTAATATCTCCTTCCGTGAACTGCGATTTTTAGAAAGGGTGTGTTTGCGGATCCTTCTGCGCATTATTGACGCATAAATGGAAAATATTTTGAAGAGGCGTGGATGTATGCCGGCCAATCGAATCCAATCGAAGGACAGTGCGCCGGACGCTGTTCTGGATTCATCTGCAGACTTGTCAATGTTCCCCCTGCGAGGGGCTGTTGGAGGTCACCGTGGCGCGGCCCTGACGGGCAGAACGGACGCGATTGTTCTGTCGATCGGCCAGTGTTACCCCTATACGAGGGGCAGTAGGGAGTGACCGCGGAACGCGGCGGCCGGGGACGGGAGACAGAGCAGCGTGCGAACGGGAGAGGACGGGAGAGGAGCGAGGTCGATCACAGCCGCCCCGCCGCCGCCCGGGTCCGATTAAGGTCGGCGCCGGACCACAACACACCGCCGCCGCCCAGTGCGGCCCGCTGGAGGGCGGGGGCGGGGGCGGGGGCGGCGCCGCGCCCCACCGCCCCTCCCCGCCGCTGCAGAACAGCGCTCAAAGCCAGTCGGCTCTTACACGTACACGTAATCGTTGTGAAGGGCTTTGTAGGTGTGTTGCAAAAGGCCAATTAAATTCTGATGGCATACACGTGATATGGACATCACATGAAGCAAAAACGGAGATCTTGCCCCACTGATGCCAGCTCAAACAGCCGTCGTGATTGACGGGAAAGTCAAAAGCCGCATGAGCCGGATTGGCTTTTTGGAGAACCGAACCATCGAACCTTCTTACCGGCCGCAGTGTTCTGATGTAAGCGATCTGCGGCGTATCTGTGCAGCATCAATACGGAGTACCGTTCTCGTCCGATGCTCGGTTCGCCCTTTTTTGCTCTGTCACGGCCATCCGGCGGGCAACTAATCTTACCACATGTTGCGACGTCGCGCAGTCCTGTCCCGAAACCGTCATTAGCAGTGACGACAGATAGGAGAGCGGCGCCTCGCCCCGCCCCGTCTCGGCGGCCCCTTTCAGAGAACATCTGCGCGGCCCGCGGGCGGCTCCCGGCAGCTCCGAGCCGAACCCTCCGCAGCCGCTGGCCTCGCTCAGTCTCCCCGGTGCCGGCGGCCCACCGCGCTCCCAGCCGGCCCATCGCGAAAGCCGAGGTCACACACACCTGAGGCCGGCCGGCTTACGTCATCAGGTGTCCAACCAGACCCTCTCGGCCCGGCCCAGCGCTGGACGCCGCTCAGTGCCACCTAGCGGACGGAAGGTGAAATATTCGACGATAGCAGCGCTATGGGAACGTGTGGGGAGTATGAGAACTAAAGCTTTAGTAGAATTCCGCACCTGTGGGCTGCAGTACTCGCTTCGTGTGCTGACCTACAGGCATCCTCCGTTCCGTCTGTTCCATCATCAGGTACAAATCCTTCTCCTCCACGCCTCAAACCCCCTGAACTGTGCTGGACGGTCACCTTCGTCCAAAGTGAGTGAGTAGCTCCTTAGGAGCAGGCCGACGTGCGGTGGGGTTTTAGCGGGGATGAGTGGCCTGTCCATTGAGACGGGCTCAGCCCAGCCCCAGCGGAGCACCAGGGTGGCCGCCCATACCAATGTTCCCCCTAATTCCTACCATTCTTCCGGCTCTGAAAAGGTCTCATTACACCGAAAGGGCTTGTTTTGGCATCTGTAATTTTAGAGCGAGGGACATGAGCGATGACAATGCTGAGCGTGAGCTATGTAGATGTTGGCGATAGAGACTCCTGCCGGCGGAGTCTAGAGACTTTTGTCGGCGGAGTCTAGAGACTCCTGTCGGCGGAGTCTAGAGACTCCTGTCGGCGGAGTCTAGAGACTTTGTTTTGTTTGTTTTGTTGGGTTAGGCCCTTTCGGTCGACAAGACCATTGCAGAGCCGGAAGGATGATAGGAATTAGGGGGAGACATTGGTCTGGGCAGGCACCCTAGTGAGTCGCCGGGGCTGAGCCCGTCCAGAGGACAGGCCACTCAGCCCCAAGGCACTCACTGCACCCGGCTACGGGGTGCGCTCCCTCAGGAGCAGCGGTGCCGCTCCAAGGGAGCAGCCCGCATGAGATAAAGTTGCCTGTCCAGCCCGGAGGGGGGTTGCAGCTTGGAGGAGAAGGATTTCAGCATCCTGAGGATAGAAGCACGGACAGGTGCGTCTAGAGACTCCTGTCGGCGGCGTCTCTCGGTCCGCTGAGCGGCGTCACTCACCGATGGTGGAGGGGATGTTACAGGAGCCCGGGCCGGGCGTCTGGAACTCGGCGGCGATCGGACGGCGCGGCCGGGTCGGCGTCCACGCACCCTGCACCATGGTGGGGTGAGATGAGAGGCCGGAGGTGACACTGAGCGACACTGAGCGACACCTGGCGACACCTGGCGACACTCGGCGACACTTGGGCGATAGGAGATCCTCCAATCCTCTGGGTGTCGAAGGATGATTGTGCCTGAAACAGGAAAGTGTTTGTTAGAATGGTGCCTGTGGAGACGGGAGGGTTCAGTTGAAAGTACTACAAGCCATTTTCAGAGCGACAGATTAGATTTTAATTCAAGACGAAGCAACCAACTCAATTATAGGTACATACTGTCATGGAGGCCACATAGTACGATGGTAGGCATTTACTCTTTTCATACGCGATACATGCTATTGGGATTTTCTTCTGACTCATCCCCACACATTCCCTTTTCCATCGTCCAGTGATTAGTTCCCAGCCCACGGGCCCCTGCGTCTAGCCAGGACGCCGATCGATGCACCGTGCTGTATTTGGTGCGGTCGCGGTGCCGCGCGGGCGGCCCGTCCTCTGGGAGTCTCTCTGCCGCGCCCTCTGCCGGCGTGGAGGCGGAGAGGAGGCCGGCCGGACCTCCGCGACCTACACGGGGTTCCGCAGGGGCGACCGGCACTTGTTTACCATACCGACATGGCAGCGCGCGGGCCGCCGCAGCCCACGGACCGACCCAAATATGGCGCCGGGCGCGACATGAAGCGCATGTCGCCCCTCTGGAGATCGGCGCTGGACGCGTCTGTGTGCCCTGTTTCACCGTTGGAGCTGTGTTCTGATAGTACGTGATATCTCCCCTGGCGGTGCCGCGGTCATCAAACCGACCGCCGGCGCTCTGTCGCGCTAGTCGCCGCTGCGTGGTAGTGGGCCCGAGGCCCGAGCTATATGTCGTTGCATAAATTGTGGGTTTTGAGGAGCTCGGCGGTAGCATGAGTTCACGTATGTTGACTCTGACCCGGCCAAAGAACTGCGTGGTTCATGGTGGCCAGCGTACGAGTAGGGGCTAGTGACAGTTGAAGTAGCTACTGACGACGGACATGCCACGATGCGGGACGCTTCATGGTTGTCAGGTCTTCATGGTTGTGGTTGTCAGAGCTGGACAAACTGTCATTCAGAGAAGACATGACGTGGTTTTGTGCAGGACAGGGAGGGCAGAGTGCCGTTCGGAGAAGACGAATACAAATCTTGCTTTGACGACCGTAGCTACATAAAACGTTCTTGGGCTCCATTCGTGAGCTGCAAACGTTGTGGTCATGGAACTACCAAACGGAGTAACGCATTGCTTTGTGATGCCACGGCACGACGGTATATTGACAATAAGCTCACTATCAGTCATACTTTGTTGTGATGAATTCCGTGTGTGTGATCAATCGATTTTATTTTGTTGTCTGTTTTTCCTTTTATAAGAAAATACGATGAAGGTGTTATGGTAGCCAATTGCTATTCATGACGTTCCCCATTTGTTTACGAGCTCCTCAGTCATGAGTTCTGTCCTGTTTCTCACCGAAGACGACATCGCTGGAATGTCATTATCGCAGTCACACCGAGGCATTTGTTCGTCAGAAACTCACCTTCATGCATAACCAAGGCAAGTGACACTCGAGGATGAACAGATTCGTTTTCGTGGTGTCTTTCCCAACTAATTATTCAGTCAATCCAAGCAAAATACAAAGTGAGTGCCTTCTGGCCTCTCTCTCTCTCTCTCTCTCTCTCTCTCTCTCTCTCTCTCTCTCTCTCTCTCTCTCTCTCTCTCTCTCTCTCTCTCTCTCTCTCTCTCTCTCTCTCTCTCTCTCTCTCTCTCTCTCATCTCCATTCTCTATTCTATACTCTCTAGTGGATGGTGAAACCCACCAACCAAAGTGTTCTCGTATTCAACATTTGGTGTAGCACCGCTAGCACAATGGTCTCGCCGATGCAATGTTGTGATGCGGTCTTTGCAAGTCCTCATGCGTGGGATGCAAAGATTAATCGCCAACAACCAGAGGAAGGGCTACCTAAAGATGCTGAGCCTGCACAGCTTTAGGAGGACCTTGAAATGAGTCTTACATGTTGGCAACCTCATCATGTCAAACAAATCATACCTGCCACCCAAGTCCCAACCTTTGGCCGAAAAGCCTTTTCAAACTACTGCAGTACATCCGCAGTTTCCTCGCGGTGTGCGTGTGCGTGCGTGGGCGCGTGGTCGGCGCAGCGTCGGCCGTATGTGGGCGTCGTCTGATCACCGGGCCGGGCCGGGCCGGGTGGGCGGACAGGGACGCTAGTTTGTCACGTGCCGCGCCGAACATGGCGCTGCGGTGGCCAACACGGCGCGGGTGCCGACCTTGCCACGGCGTCCTGTCCTGTGATAGATGGCTGAGGGCTAACTGTCGGCTGAGTCCCCGAATTAAGACAATAAAGCTCTACATATAGTTGACGAAGTTAAGCAACAATAAACAAATTAAAAATTCAGCAATGCGCCGGATATAGTGAGATGCTCTGGGCCTGGGGTCTTGGGCGACACTCATTTAACACTATGATTTAATGTGGACAAAAAAGTAAAATCTGTGGTTTTTTGAAAATCGGTCTTTATCCGTAGGTACTTACATGCTTTTTCATGTGACTGGTGAGTGTGACAGTTAACAGTTAATTTTTCGTGTACATACACATAAACACCGTATAAGGCAATGCAATGCTTTGTGTGAGCTTACAAAAGCAAAGCATTAACGAAAAGCTAGCATTTGACCATTTTGAGTCTGTTGAAGTTGCTCTACCTCTGAGCTCTGACCGACACAATGGGGATAACTGATGCATTTGCCTCTCTGGTTAGGCTCTTACGGCCTGTGCCTGTCTGCTGAGAGGGGGGGGGGGGGTGAGTTGCCATCACGGACTGGCCAGGATCCGCGGTTAGCGGAACGTTTACGATGTGGTTTGCGGGGTCGAGTTGTGGCCTTTCCCCGCCCCAAGATAGTGCTCTTTTGAGGATAACGAGCTATCATAAAAGCACGATATGAGTAGCTTAGCCGAGGCAGGAGGCTATTATTCAATGCAAACGACACTTCTTTGGAACAGAGATCTGCATGTGTTCTGGTTACCAGGCAAAGCAAACGCATGCAGTGGTCGTTCTTCGAAATGACCGTTTGCATGTTCAACAACTGAATAAATTTCTGCACGCACGCACTCTGCCTTTGCTGGGGTCAATTGATTCGTTGACAACTCAAGACACGTTCTCAGTAAAACGCTGCTCCTGATGTTTAAACATTCAACAATTCCCAATATGGCAAGACTCGGGCAAAAGCCGGTTTGATTGGGTTTCAAGTTCCATGAGCGAAAAACAGGCCCCTATCTTGATGCCCGCTCTTCCCTGATCACTCGGATAAGTTCGACCGATTTGGCGACATTAGCATATTTATTATTTAGTGTCGGGACAATATGTAAGCGTCACCATAACGCTGCTCAGCTCCTTATTGGGATAGACGTCGGTTGTAATGAAATCATTCTGATGCTCTAATCATAATACAGTACCTATCGCTAAAAAGGTATCCGAAGTCACCGACTGTCGCATTTGAATTGAAATCCATCATCTATTTCATTCATTCATTTTCGTTATCATTTATTCGCTCACGGTATGAATTAATACTGCCGAAATTCTGCGTGCCTTGCATGAGTTTGCTAACATGAACGTCAAATGCTGATAAAGCATCATTGTAACCATACTGCGGCCCATTTGGCATCGTAGCTTCTCCCAATGCAACGCTTCTCAGCAAATGAAGTGCTTGCGTATGCACGTGCACGCGTGCCCTGGAGCACGCTCTGGTGTGAGTGCACATTGTCACGTGCTCACACTCACGCACTCGGAGAGGGACGGTGCCGCTGCTGCTGAGGCCGCCCAATCAGCTGACTCAGGGCACCGCGGCGCGCCCCGCCGGCCGACACGGCTCCGCTGCCATGTAAGGAGTGCGTTACAGACCCGCCCAGTGAGGTCCGCAGGCCTGTCAGCTGCAATGGCGGACAGACTGTCTCACTGCCGGCCTCACGGGCTGACAGACTGTCAGAATGGCCAGCCGACCAGCCCTCCGCGTCATGACAGGCTGTCAGGCTAAATCCTGGCGGCAGTGGCAGGATGACGGACTTATGGAAGACGTGGAGATCTCGACAACAGAACGGCCGAGGCTTATGCGAGGCTCTCACCGGGCGAGGCCGGGTAGCTGTTTAAGGTGTCTGTCGACAGCTGTTCTTGAGAATTACTTTTCTATAGACCTGCGTCCATACATAGACTGTAAGCAGACGCTTCCGTTCGGAACTGTCGGTACGTCTTTTTCTTGCATCAGGCCTTCTCAAAGGTAGATGGCATGCGGTATACCCCTTTTTATTGTTCAAGTTTGCAAACATTGGACGACACGAGATATCTCAATGTTTTGCGGTTGAAACGCCCTAGCACAATGTCGTGTTTTCTTAGCTACAGCGGGCTGTAGGCAATGAAGGCATACAACAGCATATGGGCAGGAAAGACGCTGGACTCCCTGTCAGCTGTAATTGGGAAGCGCTTTCAAAAGCATATATACAACATGGCTTAGGTACATATAAACAATATCAGTTTTAGAGAGCATGAAAATTATGGCCACGATTTATTTCAACTATGTAGCTCTCAAGGAGTGTCGAACTCTTTCAGGCATATATTTTGCATGCATGGCCTGGCAAGGCAAAACGCATACGAGATGATCTACAAACATAACCACTTGTAAATATCACTTGCCCGCTCTTTGAATCCTCTACTTCTGAATCCAAATGTATGCTGAGGACAGTGACATTTAATCTACATAACAACGATAAGGGACTCTGTGTGCCTAGCATGCCGTGTTCAGACGACTCCTGCCCCGCTCTCGGTCTGTTACGGCCATAAGCAGCACTGCTGTGTGAATGTCAGATGCCCTATCTCTTTTACTGCTGCCGCCCATACCCTTATGTGCCGTTGGCGATCATTTACCGACTGCAGACACCAGTCAGAGGCCATGACGGACCAAATAAGATGCCGCCCGCGGCCGAGTGCCGACTCGCAGTGTATGATTTGTATTAGGGTAGTGACAGTTATGAGGGCGTTATTTAGGGCGCCGGTGCGGCCCTCTCGGCGTCGTCCTGCCCAGAGCAGAGTCCGATGGTCGCGGCACCGCCCTCCGCACCGGTTCTTCGGAATAACGTCCGGCATCAAGGACAAATGCCAGGGGAACAAGGCTCCATTCTATCAGGTAAATATGATCGGCGTCTTATGGGTCTTCAGTGCGGTGAATTCTGTATGAGCTATGTTTTTAATTAAAATCAGGTTTAGAGTCGGAACATGTTTCGGGATTGGCATACTGCTCATCCATGAAAAATGTTGTATGAATTGTACAAATGATACTGTCACTGAAAATAAACAGGTGTTGTTGGCAGACGTTTTCTGTTTTAAAATGTCAATACATTTTTAAGTTGCAATAATCAATGCACAATACTGAATCAATTAAAGAGCACCTGAATCAGCCAGCTGTGGCATATAATTGAATGTTGAAACACTTTTTTACAAATGAAGAACAATGACGACACCTGTGTGGTGGGACCGTGGTCGGCGACCATATCACGCCTTGCTATCAGGCAGCGTCATTTAGATGTAGTAGCCGTCTACCCACTCCTGCATGCGATGCCACGATCCTAGCACGCGAACCGGCAGTCATCATTGCATCGCGCCCCAATTTTGGCAGGCTGTGCCTTAGTTGGGTATGCCTCTGCTTATCCAACGCTTATCAAATATGTGGGGCTTAGAGGCCAGCCTCGAGACTCGGCACCTCCTTGTTGCATGCTGTCGTGTCGTCGTGCTTCTGTGCTGAATATTCTTATTTTTTACTTAACATAATTTTAACGACACCCATTAGCTACCTGACTTGTTGCCAGCTGGTGGTTTTGAAGTTGCGCGGTTTAGGTCAGCCGTCAGTTTAGTGCTCAACTAATTCGCTTCTGAAAGTCCACCGGTATAATGCTGCAGCTCCAATTTAAGCCGTCGGCCTAACTTAATATTGGTTTTAACTGGCAGCTTAATCATTTGCATCGGATCTGAACGTTTATTCAGCAATCGCTGAAGGGGATAAAATGATAAATGTCAGATGATTCGTACCAATTAACGTGGCACATAATATATCCTCACGAACAAAAGCGGATTAGATAAGTCGTACATACGATTGATACGCTTTTATAGAGTTCATTGGAGCTGGTACGAGTATTACTGCTCTTGCAACATTCTGGGTGTCTATATTTGAAGAAATGCTAAGCCGTAGAAACCTTACGATTTACGAATACCCGGCTTGCTGACGTCTGGGTGCAGTTTTAATGTGCAGTTAGGAACTGTGCCTGATGTGCTGTCGCACAAATGTGGCAGCTGTGCCGCTCAGCATATTCTGCTGACCGCCTCTTCAAGATTCTTAGTGCAGCGGTGTCACCGTCCACCCATGACCCGGTCACTGGGATGACATTAGCGGACAACAATTACTGGATAGCACCTCAAGCGACCTCCACCGTGTGACCTTAGAGGGATTCACAAGCAAACTGGCGACCTTCGGGCGGTGACCGGGATCACCATAGTAGACGAGCAGCCACACCAACGGACGCAAAATCACCGACTGGAGACCAGCCACCAGTGACTGAAAACCGTCATGACCAGCGACCTCTGTGACCAGTGACCACTGGCACCAGTGACAGGTGACCAGTGATTTTTAACCAGCAAGCTGTGCTCACTGACCAGCGACCTTTGTCCCCACCTATGGCGTGCGTGTCGTGTTTGTGAGCGCCGGATATCGAGGTCGGCGGGACCGCGCCGCGCGCTGGCGGCGACAGCGGTACTGCGGCGGGCCGCACGTGAGACAGGTCGGGTCAGGGTCGCGGGGCGGAGCGGTGTGGTGGCCGCCGGGGCCGCCGCCGCCGCCCACACCTGTCCCCGTACCCGTGCCGCCCTTCCGTCCGAGTCCTTCCGGCCTTCCCTTCGGCCGGCCTCCCGTCCGTCTGTCTATTCGCTTATCTGTCCGTCAGTCCGTCCGTCTGTCTATCGTCTATCTATCGGTTACCCGAAACCCCCTGTGGGAGCCGGACAGGGCGGACGTCGACGACAGGCAGACAGACAAACAGACAGACAGACAAACAGACAGACTGACAGACAGACGGAGGTGCTGGGTGTCAGCTGGGAGCCGCACCGCCCCGCAGGATCGGCTGATTCAGGGACTATGTATTTCAAAAAGGCGGAAGACACCTAGTCCGTCGCAGATTCAGCTATTTATATGCAAGATTCCGGTAGGTCATTGTCAAGTACATAGTTACGTGCATGTACCACGTGCGAGCACTTAAGCATGAACTTCAAAACGGCTTATTTTGCATTGGAGATTACCTCACAAAACTTGCCTGTCTGGTGTTAAATTTACACCTGATGTAAATGAATAAGCGGTCGCTGGCCATTACCATCTCAGTGCCACGCTGCTCGCTAGGCCCGACGTCTCGCGACCTCCGTGAGCCATAGTACGGGAATGGGTCCGGCGTGGTGAAAGGCACTGGACGCCCAGGAATGCCACTGACCCCTGGCCGGCCCTGGGCGCAGCCAAAGAGCAGACATCACGTCCACATCGAGGCCGGAATTACTGTCTTCGATTGGCACTGAATCAAATACGAGTATTTTGTTGCAGCCATCTGCTTAGAAACTTAGAAACGAATGTTTCGAATAAACTTTAAACAGACGTTGGATAAGAACATGTTACCAGCAATGGCTTTCGGTAACCGTCGGTGGGTGTGATAAAACTGCACTGTGATTCTTTTCGGTAGGCAGAATTTGTTGAAAGATACGTGTATGTACTGTCCAATGGTCTGTCCACATGGTGAGAGGAAGCGCTTGCACTTGCAGTATTCATGTATTTGTTTAGAACGCACGTTTCTAATTTATCGATGGGGTGTGAATTGTGATATTCATCGCAACAAATTCGGTTCCACATGCGAACGGCTCCGTGCTTCGCTAAAACCATGCTTCACATATTCACTCAGATTGGACGCATGCAAATGAAGCGTGCCTGTGCTAACACCAAACCAAACAGCAAACAGTTTGAGACGGCGGCGCACGTGCGTCCCGTCTCGTCTCGTCTCTCCCCGTGTCCCTCACCTGGCGATGGCCTGGTGCGGCGCTGAGAGCTGCCACAGCTCAGCTGTGCTGCAGACGAGCTCACTGCGGAGCGGCGGTCACTGGGGCGCGGCTGGACGGGCGGCACCGGGGCGCGGCGCGGTCACACGAGAGAGCCTGCGAGCGGCCGGTCAGTCCGTCAGAGCCCAACTGCCGCCGCCGCCGCCGCCGCCGCCAGCCGCCCGGAGCCCGGCGTGGGCGTCGGACGGCCGCCCCCGCCCCGGAGCGACGCCCACGACGCCCGCGACGCCCCTGTGTGCAGGAGGGCTGTCTTCAACACCCATCTGGTCTGCAGCAGCCCGCACGGTCACGGTCGCAGCTCGCGCAGCTCACATAAACAGCCCGGTATCAATCAGTGTGTCACCGGTGAGATTCGTGCACTCGCCGGCGGTAAGTGACCGCATTTCTTATGTCACGCGCTGATGCAGAGGTGATGTAAGTGAGAGGGCACGAGTGGCCGCCGGGATGGCTGCAGCTGCACTGAGCTGGTTTAAAAGATGTGTTTTCTATAGTGGATGCCAAGTGGATGCGATCACTTGAGATTGAATGCTGCCGTCTGGGAACTGAATCGGAAAATAAATACTGCATGTCAAGACACATTCAAATAACAGCTGCAATCGTGAATGGCAGTTTCCAGGCTGTGGTGGACTAATTGGAAAATGGCTAAACAACCACTTCAGCTGTGAACGGCTTTCTCGTTTTGACATTACAAACCGAGCTCCATTCAGTATCCGGTGTTGGATGGCGAGATAGCCTGCTAGCCTACATTCGACCGTCAGTTAATTGGGGTAATGGCTCTGGCTAAACGCTCACAGCGGATGTATGAACCATTTTTGCGCATCCCTGCCCTCGCATCACGCCATTATGCTGCGTGTCGTTTCCGCGTTGTGGGTGGGTTTGAACGAAATTAGACGGCACAGCCGACAGTAAAGGACCTGTCAATCATGTCTGTTTTACCTGTCGTTATCATGGTATCTCTTTCTCACACCACTCTGACAGGACCTCTCTCCTCTCTTACCTCTCTCTCTCTCTCTCTCTCTCTCTCTCTCTCTCTCTCTCTCTCTCTCTCTCTCTCTCTCTCTCTCTCTCTCCCTTCCTCTCGGGTACACATTCAACCACCTGCCGTCCTCTCCTTCCAAACTCGTCATTACTTTCCTGAAAACCTTAACACTCTCCTATCCTTTCTCTCTGTCAAAACCTTTCTGGACGCGTCCTATCAGCCCTGACTCCGTCTCCCCCTCCCTGATCGCTGTCGCTAGGCCACCCACCTGCCCCTCTCGTTCTGTCGCCTCCATTCTGTCAACCCATTGGCAGATCTGTGACGAGGTCAGGTGAGCTGAACCTGGATTCGGTCAGAGATAGTCCCGATGGCTCAGGTTTCTGGTGCTGCCGTAACCGATTCTTTACACTCTCAGTCGTGGATAGATAGGCTAAAGTGTGGTTGTCTAAAGCCTTTCCGGGAGACCTTAACGCAACACCGAAAGGCAGGGAGACACCGGTTGGTCACGTGACTCGGAAACAAAAATCAGCTGATAGAGTGGCGGAATCGCCGTAATCAAACACGAATAATTCCGGACGATAGAGCGGCAGTATGGGAGTTTTCTTCACAACAGGCAAACATTGCAATGTTTTATCATTTTATGATCAAGAAACGTTCATAAACCATATATTTCTTCGATGATTACTGCCGCAACCGACGCGCACATATCGTAGCCAGCGCATCAAGCTGTGCTTTGCGATATTAAATGTAAAGAAAAACATTCTATATCTTGCTTCAACCTTCTACTTACGCTTTTATAATTACGACAGCGACACCATACGGCCTATCGACGCTATGCAACTCCATGAGTGTCCGGCCGCACTCTTCCGAGTGTGCCGAGATCAGAAGCGGACCATCCGCGGCACGTCCAGCTGCACTGCCCGGTCGCTGGGAGGGCGACACCTAGCGCCGCTCTGGCCGCTCGCTTTGGCTACGCCTGTGGGAGGGGAGGAGGAAGACCAACAACAGTCTGATGAGCCAATGGAGTCTGCGAGCCACGCCAATCAGCGCCCTTCCGCGCGCAGACGGGAGCTAGAGCTATTCATCTCCTTTCCTGTTTTCGCTGGTCCGCCAGTCACCAGCACCGTTCCGTACTCTCGATCGTAGCCATTCAGCCGTGTTGTCCTATACAACAACAGTCAGCAGCCTCGGATCGCGCCAGTTGGCCGCCAGAGAATCTATATTATCTATTTGCCGTACAGCATTGCAAGCGTTACAGTGTTTGCAGCCGGGTGTAATCAGTAGTTGACACATTTATGTTTTGTATCACAAAATTAAAAAATTCATTGAAATATATTCACTTTAATTTGCATATAGCTTTTGATTCTTGACGCGGATTGTTAGCCCTTGCTACATCAAACAGCCAACATCCATATTTCTGTTTCCAGAGCTGCAGTGCTGGACACCGAAAGTACATTATGTTCTAATAATTCAATCCAAAGGTACATAGATTTCACGACAAACTTCTAGGTTCCAGAGCAAGTATTTTCTCGCCAGAAGCGCGCGATTGATTGCAGCTGGCGCGCTCACGATAACTAATATCGCGCTCGCCAAAACCTGCCGGTTACAGCCACTCACACCTTACTTCCAACCTCCGTCCCATTTATCATTTATTAGCATATCGAGACAGAATGAGACTACGACATAATCGTCAAATTATATAACACAAATTGCGGGACGTCATCGGAGAGCCCGTTAAAATACCAAACCCCAATCTCGGCCAACACCGTTGGGACGGGGCGGGGGGGGGGGAGGGGCAGGAAGGGCTTGAAGCTGGGGGACGTATCGGCGTATCCTTCATAGACACGGGTGTTTCGCAACGCTGAAGCGTCGAGCCAAATTCGTCTCAATCGCCGCACTAACACAGCAGCGCTGCGTAGCGCGCTGCAGTACGCTGCCGTGAAACAGGGCCCAGGAGTCGGATGGTCGCGGCGGCGGCGGCAGCGTGGAGCCCTTGAACGACGCCATCAGCTCGAGCACCGGCGACTAGTGACCTGTAACAGAGCGAGTCGCGTCACGTCACGTCGTCACCTTTCAGTCGCGACGGCCGTTATATAAACAGTTACTGAGAACATCACGTACCAGCCACGGCGACCGTCACATTACAGTCACGGTGATCGTCACACAGCAGTCACGGCGACCGTCACAGGTCACGACGGTCATCAAATACCAGCCACGGCGAGTATGACTCATAGTCACAACGTCTTCTGTCGCACACTCAGTCATAATTACAGTACATTAGCCTGTGCATAAACATCTCATCCAAGAAGTCCAAGCCCGATTATTACCCGCGTGGGGCTGCGGTTTGGTGGCGTGCGCGACCGGCCCGACGGTTCAACGCCGGCGCTTACAGCGGGTCGATCCCTACCAGTTCAACTGGCAGCTCACCGACACGGACTGGACACATGTGTTAAAGCAGCAGAGACCTACGGAGAAGTGGGAGGAATTTTGCAGGATTTTCCTATCACAACTCGACACAGTGGCCCAGGCGTCCACAACTCGACACAGTGGTGACCAAGGCGCAGCTGCGCCCCCCCCCCGGTTCACACAATTACTGACCTGGAGATAATGTGATGGTTTCTGGACAATGTGGTTGATACTGGCCACCACCTCTGCAACTTTCTGCCAGGTGACGTCCTTCAGCTGGATCGAACCGCGTCTTCAGAACCGCCGACAGCAACGAGCCTGTTGAAAGATAACATGCTCAGAACTAAAAAACCACAAAGCATACAATGGAAACGGAAGCTGGCCACAGGCACGGTACACAACGGCGGTCTTTTATGCTAAGACAGTTCCATCGCCACAAAAGATTGCAAATGGCTATGTTATAAAACTCAGATGTCACATATCTAGTCTGATAATGGATACTGGCCGCACGTCATGTGGATGGCAGCATGGCTTGAGCTGTGTGCTTTGGCATTTCCATGGTGAGGTATATTACACTACGCATTCGCGATGGCCCACAGTGATAAAATGTGGGAAATGGATTTTCTCCTCAGTCCTCTTCTTT